>NC_090848.1:542500-657500 GCF_024217435.2 Syngnathus scovelli
TCAATTCAAAGTACAGAGTGAGAATACTTTTTCAGGTCCTGGTGAACTCCTGTCGTGCTGTTCGCCTTGCGCCTCAAGGACCAGAGCTGCTTTCAAGGAACCTGTTGAGAACTTTGGCGATGAGCGCGCCGCTGTGACATCACACCTGTTCGGGTAACCGAGGCGTGTCATAGTAGGTTAGGGTTTGTGAGCAGTTTTTCAATGTGCCGGTTCCATATTGGCATAACTGCATGAATTTGAACTGACGTATTTCCAATTAATTGTCAGCAACAATTGCTATCTATATGTACAATGCAAATCAGCCAGTTGCACTAATGTTCACATGGACAGAACATTTGGAGTATTTTAGGATGTGGTGCCGATCCCTGGATGAACGTACTAGCTTGTATTGTGTATAAACGGAACACTCATGTTGACGTGCTGTACATGCCACGCTTTGTACTGCTCTTTCATTTCAGGCTTTACACTTCTGGTTCGATGTCATCTTCATTTTATTTCCTACTTTTGACATACGACAACGAATGTTGTCTCTTTTTAAAAATACCAGTATTTTGTGAAGTACCTCAACTCCTTCGAACTCCTGAACTCCTTCGGATCGAAAACAAAAGTCAACAAACGGAATTATTACACGGGTGCGGCCATGTTGAGTGTAAACAAGGGCGCTACACATATTAGCCGCAAGATGGTGGTGTATTCTGAGGAACCGTCCGACAAATCCTTCTTCGTTTGGTTTTGACTAGCAAATGCCATTTAAGTTACATTAGCGTTACCTATTGGTGGGAGGGAGGAATAACACCAAATAGAAATGATCTCTCGATCAATTTTCTGCCGTATATCCGGGTTTGGATAATATACAGATCCCATTCTAAAAGCTAGGTGACTTTAATTTAGACCAAATGTTGCTTCTAGGTACTTTAAACAAGACTGCTTGCTTGTCTTGCAACTAACTATATGAGTCTCTCAGAAGGGATTTACTTTCACAGAATAAACCAAAAGAATTGATTCTGTGTGTGTGACCCAGTCCAGGGATGCATATCCATATTCACTGCCTGGTTATGGTATTTTAGATAAGACTGTAGAATGCTATCTGTACATACACTCAAGTAGCAGCAAGCGGGAATTTGGGAGCTGATGGTCTCCCACTCCAAGATGGGGCAAGTCTTTCAGCTGTTACCAAATTGTATGCTATTTGAAAAAAAAAAAAAAAAAAATCTGGCATTTTGTGATTTTGGAGCAGAGATTATAAAGAATTCTTAAAAGCTGGTAAAAACAATGTCAATCTTTAAAGGTCCCTGACATGGATGACTCTTGCTTGTCCATATAAAGAAAAATAGAATGACAACATACCTATTTGTTTTTGTCAACATTTGTCATGAACTCAATCAAAGTCTCTGCACACAAAGGGTCTATTTCTCTGAAATATTGTTCTGTCTAAATCTGTTAGTGAGCACCTCCCCTTTGCCGGAGATATCAGTCCACCTCACAGGGAAAAAGATAGCAACGATCGCCATTCAAATAATGAATTGTCAATATCAATCATATACTGTATTCGCATTCTGCTGTCACAACTGAGCAATGGCTGCAAATCAATATGTATCAATATGGATGGTGAAATAATGTAAACGGTGTTCACACTCACAATACTGCTTGTAAATATGGACGTTATTGCACAGTGTCCACAATCAGACCGCATATGCGCAATATTTAAATCAGTCCATTAGATGTTCTTGATCTAAATAAGGTCCAAATGGAGCCCAATATTCTCTCAGGCCACGAGTCTTTCCCAGATGTTTTCATCACATATATGATGAAGATCAGGGGAGCTAATATATAACCTGAGGTATGACATTACCATCCACATTTTATATTCGAAGGAAGCTCTTTATATTTATGCAGACAAGGCCTCAGAGGGGAAGCTGCTGGCGGCTCGATGTCTTGCGTCTTCATTGAATATGCTTCAAGCCGCAGCTTCAGCTTTTAAAAGGCCACACGAAAGCTTTTGGCCGCAGTAATGTTCTCCCTTAATGCAAGCACTTACAAATGTACGGGAATGTTCAGAAGGCAGCTGGTGGAGGGTCACTTATGAAAGGCGTGGCCACCGTCGGTGAGGACGTTAAGACGAGAGACGGTCATCCATCCTTTCAGCCGCACAAAGAATCGCCTCCAGCTGACCTACCTCCCTATTGTTGACCGCACAAGCATGGAATGCTCCTCGGCTCTTATCAGATCATTCCACTGCGGGCCGTGGAGCATTCCTGCTCTGTGGGAATGGAATTTTACCAGCATGCGGCCTGCCATGATGGCCGTGGTCCAACAGGTGGCGCTCTCTACACTGTGGCGACAGATTTGGAGTATCACTTCCTGCTTGTGCTGGCCCCTCCCCTTGTGCGGACCACACCACACCACACCAGACCAGACCAGACCAGACCAGAGATGTCTACGGGGGCGTGGGGGGGGGGCTTGGCTGATGCATAGGAGGGCTGAGAAGGCAATTTGTTTATAAATATTCTTTAGAATTTCAAATAAAATGCTGGAATGGCTTAACAAGGGCTAGAGGGGGAAACTCATTCTAAGAGGTATTTCTAAATACATTATATATATTTGGATTGAATTGTTACAAATGTGCAAATTGTGTAGCACTTAATTGACGACATAGAGCACCGGTGTCAAACTCAAGGCCCAGGGGCCCACAACATCATTTTGTGTGGCCCACGTTTCACTTTTAACAACACTGAGATGTGCAAGATGTTGGTGTTGTTTTTTTTTTTTTTTTACCCCCTCCCCTTTAAAATCAATTGAAAAATAGCTTAACCTCTGATTTCAAAACACTTTATCCATCATGTTGCTGCGTATATGTGAGAATATAACATTGATTTGGGTTGACAGTCATAAGAGGGAAACCGTAACTATCATGTGGCCCGTGACAATGACCTTGACGCAGGGCATTAAAGTAACATAAAAAGGGTGGAGAGAAGAAATGAATAAGAAAACTAGCGGAGCTGTTATAACAAGCTGCCGACTCAAAGGCGCCATCTTTGAACCTCCCAAGATATGAAAACATTTCAGTAACGTGAAAAGACACACGCACACAACCTTGTACATCACACATGAATGAAAGGCAGCCGTAATGACTCAGGATGCTGTTTAACAGTGGAAAGCATTGTCTCTGCGCTGAGTGCAAAATGGAGGTTCACTTTGAGGCTGGGCTTAATGTCATTTGACAAGCGTGTGTGTGTGTGTGTGTGTGCGTGTGCGTGCGTGTGCGTGTCACTACTCGCCCACTCATCACCAAAGCAAACACACACACACACACACACACACACACACACCATGACCTTGAGTGTGATCCCACATGACGGAAGGAACTTTTTTCCCTGAATTTCAACCCCGAAGGTTGATCTGTTTTGACTGCCGCTCCTGCCGCATTCCGTTAGTTCCCACTTTGAGGGTGCGATCGGCGAGACATTGTCATGGTCACGTCCCCCCCCTCCCGCCCCCAAGGAAACAACTTGACGCGTACACATGCCACCAAGCACCAAGACTGAGATGGAGCGGTTTGGATGCTGTCTGATGTTGCGAGACTCGAAAATGTGGAGGTGCAACTCGTGGTTGTTCGTTGCTAAATGTATTCCTGAATTCCAACAATTCACTTTACTTGCCTCTGTTCCACACAAAAAAAATGACATCGAGCAGATCCAAAGTTCTCCCATTAATCCTCCCACACACACACACACACACACACAGCAACTGAATATAAGCTTGGCCTAACGAGTTATAAATAGCCACATCCTGTTATCAAGTGCCTGAGTGCCATTTTTCTCTCAATTGTAAAATGAAACAAATCCTAAAGTATTGTCAAACAGTCCCATATTTTGCTCGCAATTGATATCTTTCTGTTTGTAAGCCTTAAAGGATCAGAAAAGCAGTTCTTTTATTCTATATTTGTATATTCATCAATTGAATTTCAATGAATTTCTGCTTTCGTGAGAAGGGCTGCCTGTGCACATTCAGCTCGGTGGCGTAACCAAGTCTCCTTCTGCGTCTTCAGTCACCTCCACTCTGGTCATTTCCGTTGGAATTCCAGATGTCCCATAGTTGAGATTCTTTCGACCTGCAATGTTCGAGGACACCAGAGGTCGGCAAATCAGATAGCTCAAAGGGAGTTATGCGAAGAGAAAAATGCAAGAAAGGCACAACAGGATGGGGAGTATTCATGTGAGCATGCACACGCTCCAGATGATGACGCGCAACCTTGCAAATTCCTTCCTGGTCACGTGGCAAATCATCAGGAGCAGATTGAAAGCAGGTCACCAAGTCGCTTTTGCAATGTCTGGCTTGACAATCATAAAATTGTTGACCCTTGTTACTTTCTTTTCTGTAATTCGTCAAAATGGTCAGAATGGAAGGAAGGTGCCAGAGTGGGTCCACATAAGGATTTGATCACACCAAACGCAAGGTGGAGTCTGCTGTCCTTTAAACGTGTGCTTTGAAATATCTGGAGGTCATTGGGTCGGCCATCTTGAGTTTTGCCTACCAAGTAAATAATCATCACGTCTTGCCTAATGTTCGGGCCTCGGTGATGGAGTCCAGAAGACATGGCGGTAACATTTGATCTCATGCGAGTAGAGGCAAATTCTGCACAGTGGACCAACGCATACTCGTGGTTCCGGCCAATTGGACCTCTTTTCGACAATATTTTAGGTAGAAAATAACGAAATTTTGGAGAAAACCTTTAATGGCGTTTTTTTGGGGGGGTCTTTTTTTTTCCCAATGATTTTATATTATTATAGATTTACATTATTTGAATAGAAGGGGTCCGGTCCAATATATAATGGTGCCTTGAGCTACAAAATTATCATTTGTTTCAGGACCATGCTTGGAACTCAAAGCACACACATAAAATCATCTTTCTCTGTTGAAATGAATGGAGATGCCATTATTGCAAAGGATAAAGAATATATGCTTAAGTACTCTTCCGTATACTGTCTGTCTAAATGTGTTTTTTGCATCATTTTTCTTCCTGTTGTTTAAAATTTCATAACACGGTCGCATACCGTAAATGGTAGTGGTTAGCCCGTCTCTTTTACTTTCAAACCAAACAAGCAACAGGAAACCAAACAGACAGTTCTCGTCTAGGCCGCGCTCCGCTTACTGGTCGTCACAAATAGCTGCCCCTGCTGTTATCGAGCTCAGGTCACGCTTCCTGTCTTTCTGCCGCTTCAGCTAGCACCGGGGAAAAGCATCTGGGTAAAGTCTGGAGGTAGTGCCGCCCACCCCAATCGCTCAGGAAGGCAACGCTCTCACTTCCTCCTCGGTAAGCGATACGACTGCAGAAGTGGAGATGCGGGAGATCAGTTCTGCATCTCGTATTTTCTTCAAAATAATCTTTGATGCTAAAATACAGTGCGCATTGGTTTTGAGCACATGCATTTTTTTTTAACTATGTACTTATGGAAGGTCGCCATAGCACTTTTCTGTTGTTGAGAAAACAGTAAAACACGGAAAGCAAATTCATGCTAATGTTGCTGTTGGCCACCATTAAGCCCCGCCTCTTAAAGGCACAAATAAAGAAATACTGTGATAAAGCTTTTTCTATACATTTTACACTGGTGATTGATTTTGGTGATCAAATATGTTTGTAATGTGTTCACCAATGTAAAATTGTTTTATATGATTGCTCTATATTTCTCACCAATTTATAGAACATATCCTCGAAGGGGCTCAACTTGCCGTTTGCCAAACTTGTGTGCTCGCTCCCAGCAAACATATTTGATTTCCCTTGGTAACTGCAAGCATGTTGCGAGGTTGTAAGCCAATTAAAAACAAAGCAGTGTGCCGATTGGCCGCTTGCGTACAGCTCGCAAAACATTGCATCAGCAGCAGCAGGGGGGGGGGGGAATACCTGCATGGTTAACAAAGGGAGTGGTGAATGTCCAATAAACCCATTTTATGACGTGCGTTGTTAGAAAGCTGTATGTGATATTAATGAAGGGTTAAAAGGAGTAGTTGGACGCCAGCGGCGGTCTGGACAATCCTCGCCTCCCAAACAACCCTCCCACATTCCTAAAACAATGACGACTCTGCACCAAAAATGGGTGATTCTTAAGCTCACTCAGGGCCAAATAGCAGAAGAGGGAAAGGGAAAAAAAAATGAGCCACTCAACATGGGAATAAAATGGCATCCAGGTTATTCGGCTGCTTTCAGTGCAACAGAAGAAGGAACAGCCCACATTCTTTAGCGCTGACTTCATGCAGGAACACGATAATACCAAACCCCCCAAAAAGTCAATTGCACTTTCAAGTTTTTTTTTCACCTTTTTTTTTTTCAGCAAAATGAATAGCTTGCAGCCAAGCATTTGATGAACATGTCAAGGAAAACCTTCTGCCACCACCTGCCACAGTTCATTCATCACATCAGCAGCCCACACACGTGCACACAACCAGAATAAGCAACAAAGGCTTCTAATGAGCAGCAATGCCCACAGATCAGTTGGGCAGCTGCCACAGCAGGGGAACCTCTTGGCAGTACCTCCAGAAATTTGAAGGTCCAGCATTGGCCAGGCTGGCTTTGTCCAGTCGTGACAAGTAACAAAGAACACGAGCTACATAACTTGAGTATTTGTTCTGTACTTTTCACAACTTACTTGGTCAAAATAAGCGTGTTATTGCTTTTGGTCGATTGATAAATACCTTGAAAACGGGGGACTCGTAAAACATTAGTACATTAGCATTTATTCATGTCAAAATTGTTGCTAGTCTAAAAGCACACACACTTCTAGTGTTTAAAAAATGATCTTGTCTAATCTGGGGGGAACAAGTATATCCAGACAAAGATTTGGAGTTGCTATTTTTACCTCATTTAGCATTTTCAATTGACAATTTTAGCAAAGCTATGATGACATAACGGCCTGTGCTAATGCTAGCTTAGCTAGCTGGTTTTCCTATGTAAGTTAATTAAAAGATGACACTTGCTTTGCTCTGAGAGTTTTTTCTGTTGTTGTGCCAAATTATCCAAATGATTAAAAACAAATATATCTCCATTATCAAAAGGTGTATTATATCTCCATTCATTCATACACTTGTTTGATGGCAGATTCCAAGAGGGATTTGTGTTTTATGATAGCTAAACACACAAAATTCTTAATCTCCCTCTAAAAAGCAAGCAAGCAAGCAAGCAAGCAAACAAAACATACAGGTAAAAACATTTTTCAGCAGTAATCGTTTGTATTTTTTTTGTGAGTCAATTCACACTGTTAGCAAAGTTTGGGAACATATTGAACCGAAGCTAGCAAGTTTTTTGTTTGTTTGTTTGTTTGTTTGTTTGTTTGTTTTTTAACACATAATTGTACTTTTACTTAGGTACAGAATGCAAGTATTCTGACCGCTTCTGCTTTTCCATGCCTGCTGCGGCAAGCTAACACACGTATGACATCATGACATAAGTGCAAAAGGAAGAATTGGCCGCTATCTCGTCTGTTGCCGTGGCCTGGCTCTAATGTCTGAGGAATGGCCAACAGCAGACATTGTCTCACGGCAGGAATGTTCACAATTCCAGCTCGGTCCAGCTCCTGCGCACGTGTCTGATTCGGAGTGGCGAAAAACACAAGGGAAAAGTGAGGAGCTATGGATGGATGGATGGATGGATGGATGGATGGATGGATGGATGGATGGATGGATGGATGGATGGATGGATGGATGGATGGATGGATGGATGGATGGATGGACGGACGGACGGACGGATGGATGGACGAACGGACGGATGGATGGATGCAGTGGTTACATAAGGCTACGTGTACTGATTGGCTCCTTCCAAGCATGACAACCGGCCACGGCACATCCTGCTGGATTATGGGGAATAATGCAGAGAGGACCGACCGTCTCCACGGTCTCTATGGATATGAATACTCATGCGTAATACCACAGCCAAGCTTTAGAATCAAAATTTTAGATCAAACCCTTTTTACTGTTTCAGGGCAAATATGCCTTTCGGGTTACAGAGTTTGTGGAATAGGATGATTAGACTACACAAGCACAACCCAGATACCAACGGTTGGAGTTATCTCACTGGAGCCAAAGCACTTTGAGAACCTGCTGACAGAGGAGGGAGGGCCTTGGCTTTTTTCTTCTTTTTCGCTTCTCTTATGTAAATGATGTCAGCTATCAGCGACACATGCCCGGTGAAACACAAGCTCGGAGCGAGGCCAAAGCGTCTCCCTTGAGTCCGAGGCATGTACACAGATCGGCTGGCTTGAGTCAGAGCCATCGATTCCCCGAGCCATCTGCCCGATTGCGGTTTCCGTGACAACGCCATGAAAATGCCCACTTTTCGTTGAGGCTGCGATCTTAGATGTTATTGTCTCGTGTTGTGAAAGTATGCAGCAGTTTTGACATCCACTTCTCTAGTTCCTGTGAAAATAGCAGAGCTGTCTGCAAAGAGATCCGCTTTTCTTGTGACCTTTTGGCTCAGGCTTTCACCTCCATCTTTCAATTCCTCCAGGGTAATTGTGTACGGATGCTTTAACCCTCAGACATGCGCATGCCTTTTTTTTTTTTTTTTTTTTGCTGCTGCCTGCTGGGAATCAGTGGCCTGCCTGTGTGAGGTACTGTAATGCTCTTTGTTCTGTTGTGTGGCTACATAGTGAAGCCGTCCAGATAAAATAAATAATGGATACTGGATCAATGAAAGAGTTTGTGTACCTGAAATTTACCAGGTTAGCCTCATGGATACTTCCTTAAAAATGTCGGCTGCAGAACACTGAGAATTTTTCTTTGAAAAAAAAAAGCTTTTTCACAGGAAGGTAGTTTAAATTCATATTTTGAATTATAGTCATTCAAAGTTTACTTTTGGATTTTTTTAGGATAAACTTATGCTTGAGAACTTTTCCCACAAATTAATTCAGTTGATTAATTTAGTATTTTAATATGAATTGAATATGGTTAACATTTTTTTGTATCTTATGATTATGATTTCTTTTCCCACCATATTACACATAGACATTTGTCAACGCAAGAGCCCTTGTGAAGATCCAAACTCATCGCTGTCAGAGATAAATACCAGCATGTCCCTCCTACTGAAAGCAACGTGGAAAATAAAACAAGGTTTTCCAAAACGAAGCCTTTACCAGTAGAGAGGAGAAGCTCGTCCTCTTTATTGGCCCGCAGCCCAGGCTTGGACTCCAACCATTTCCATCCACTGAGCTCTACAATGACACAGATTGACAAATCCATTTTGCCGCGTTGTCCTGTCAACACACCATTTGCTTCTCTTCTAATGGCTTTAGCTCCACTCGTGCGTCCGGCCTGGCGGATGGAGCTAGGAATGCTCGTTCCCAACATCGACCCATTGTTCCTCCATCGGATGCTGCCGGGGACGAGAATGTGGGCAAACGTGCGGCGGCGGCGGCTAATCTAATCTAATCTCATCGCCCTGTTAGTTTGACGGAATGTAAATGGCCTCAGGCCGCATCGCCTTTTTGGATACATTTGCTCATCCTCATGAAGAGCGGGACATCAACATTGGGATTGATCATTTTTTCCACTTTGATGCCTTTCTGTGACTCCTCCGGTCTCGATATCAGTTTCTTGCCAAATTCTTTCATTCTTATGTGACCATGTCCAGATTTAAACTGCATGAATATCAACCCTTTTACGTCAAGCTAAAAATTGGCGATTCAATCGAGACCGTCGGCAGGACTGATGACACGAGTGAAAGGGAAGATGAGAAATTTGGCCAAATGTATCAAAACACATTCAAGGAAATCAGGAGTGTGCGGGGCAAGAGTTTGGGAGATTTGTTATGGCAAGGGAGCGATTGTTTCTGGGAACTTGCCCCGCTGACCTTTCGAGACAGAGACGTGGGCGGTGTGTGAGGGTTCTTTTTTGGCGACAGGCACAGCCATTCTTTCTGAAGCCTTCAGCCTTCTCCTTTGCTTATATCTTCGTTCACTCTCACATCCGTTTAATTCCAGTTGATTCCCCTTTCTACCGTTTGATTTTTTGAGCCTTTGCTAAGAAATCCTACAAGCTTAGCGTTCAATCATGAAATCGACAGAATAAATAAGAGAGAGAAAATGGGGCCATTTTACATGGCGCTCACCTGCTCTGACCTACACAAGAAAAGTTCACCACTATTGTTTGCAAATTGGCAGGGGGTCTCAAGTCCTCTCATAGTGGACATTTTCTCCCCTCCCACATCAGACACCCGGCCTACAAAGTCCGAGCAACATCCGAATGTTGCGCAAGTGGGCCGAAAGCTTAGCCCCCCCCCCGCCAATGTAAACAAACCCGTTCTGGCCGAGGCTCGTGTTACTCATCCACATCATGATTTGGTTGGTTTGCGAGAAAAGAGGCCCGAGTTGTGACAGAGCAAGCTGGGCCTTTTCAGGTTCTGCTGTTCATAGGAACCCACAATACGTATACTTTGGTCTTTATTTAAATCAGGATCGACTGGATGATGATGATGATGATGATGATGATTTGAGTTGTTGGGTAATAATTCCTCGGTGACGCGATGCCCGAGCGTGCCCCTTGTACACTCATTGCACCCATTCTTGGCACCGCGCCTATGCTGGGGCACAAAATGGCGGGGGGAACAATTGCGGTGGGGGGGGGTTCGTTGCCAGATTGACAAACAAAGATGCCCAACCGCTACTTGGGTTCAATTGGAATAGGGATGCCGCAGATGGAGGGGCGGCGAGGGAATGTCGGCACACGTCAGCCTGAAGCCTTTATATGAGGCGGGGGGTGCAAAAAAAAAGACACAGAGAGCGTCTGTCTTCAGTTGAAAAAGACAGCGGGGCATTCAGGCATGTGGGACTCGATTCACACAAGTGACAGCTGAAATGTTTTCAATCTTGTGATGGGAATTTATCATCAACGCCAAAAAGCGCACAAGTCGCCACATCATTGAATGACCGACCACATCGCTTTTTTGGCTTCACCATCGTTCAACAAGTCAGCAAAATCACCCTTTGATACTCGCATGGAGGAAACTTGGCTAAGAGAGCTAAAACTTTGAACTCCAAAACAGGAAGCTCCATTATTTCCTTGTACAGCTGCAGGAGAAAAAAATCCAACAGGTGGCGGGAAGCAACGAAATACTTGACTACTGTTACCGTACTGTTACTTAAGTGGTTTTTTTAGTCATCAGCATCTAAAACACATACCAGTATTTTTTTTACTCCTTACTAGGTCATCATCTTGATTAATTGATGAACTGGCCATATTATGTTTTGTCGGTACAAATAAAACAGAACATCATACCTGCATGGTGATGGTAGCCATCCTCCTGCTGGAACTTGAGCATTTCTACAAGAAAGCAAAAATAATATTAGAAATGTATCTAAGGTAATCAGAGGTACTTGCGTTTGAACGCCATTGTTTAATCTTGAACACAGCCACATCCCTAGTTATACAAGGGTGTGTAGACTTACGTAAACGCATTATTTTTACTCTTGAAAAGACGACCCAAAAAATGGATTTGGATTTGCCTGAAATCAAAATCACAACTGAAGTCTTTGTTCTGATGAATACTGAAGTGAGTGTGGCGCCACGCGAATTTGACATTTCCATTTTAGTCGAGTTATCTTTACTGTTTGGGTGTTGTAATAGACTCACAAGTGCCATGCAGCTAGCTACTGACATCAATAAAGAATTTGCTCGGTTATCAGAGTTCCACACGGGTACTCGGTGAATAAACACATGAAGTAACACACGCTGAATGCTGTGTATCACTTTAGCCAGGTAACCACGGCGAGCTTGCCCATTTGTTGCCATGGAGACGGCATACGACTAGATGGGGTCAGCGACAGAAACTCAAATGGTGATACGGTAGTTTCATTTAACAACTCCCGTTCCTCGGTTCTGAGCTACTGTCCTCCACGAACTTCCTTTCAACTGGGCTCCTTCCCTAAGAAGTGAAACACGTCCAACTGATTCCGAAACAGTGTTAGCAATGTTAACGAGACAGAGGAGTCAATATATATCTTTTTTTATTTGAACGAAAGCCGAGGCGATAAATGAAAAGTGGGAGAACATTTAGATGAAAACTAGACCATGGCTTATCTGCACTGATCCACATCCTGTTCAACACCAAAACATTTGTGTTTTGACAAAGACGGGTATGGGAGGGTTGTCAACACAACGATTGAATTCCCACCAGGATTCTGCATATGTCATGATGCCCTTGGTTGTCAAGCCAAATCGAAAAAAAAAAAAAAAAATCCCATTCATCCTATAAATGCAAGTGATCAACACATGACTCACATTGCTGGAGACTGTGTCCAATGTGCACATTTGACATCCTCAACATTGCACAATGACGCTTTTGAGCAAGTCTTGTGTCATACACTTTATATACAGAGACCGATGACACAAGGTCAGGGTGGGGCTGTGGTGGAGGGAGGGAGGGAGGGAGGGAGGGAGGGAGGGAGGGAGGGAGGGAGGGAGGGAGGGAGGGAGGGAGGGAGGGAGGGAGGGAGGGAGGGAGGGAGGGAGGGGATCAAAGTCTAAACAGTCCCCTAACCTCCAGGCAGGCCTAAGACGTGATGGCTACTGAGAAGAAAAAACATATATCCTGCTGGCAATAACAAAAAAGAGGAGAGGAAATTGAAATGACAGCTACAAGCATCATCTGCCCAGCATGTGCTCTTTTCCCGCTTGATCTGTAGAGACTGGTGACGGCTGGCCGGAGAAATCAGACACATTTCTCACTTCTGTCCAACACAAATCAAAAGCAATGGATGATTTCATTTAATTGAAATCTTTGTTGTGAAAAGCGAAGAAAATTTGCAAGAAAGTTGACGCACATGATTCGCCTTTACGGGCCATGGGAAATAACGTCGCGCGCCGAATTTGGCCCCCTTGAGTTTGACCCAGTAAAATGGGTCTTCAAAGGGGTTTTAAAAATTGACAGACAGGTTGCTTGCCTAACATTTAACCGGTGTGCACTTCCACGAGGGGAGGGGAGGGGAGGAGCGCACTTTACAAGCTGGCAGAGCGTTTGAAGAATGTGCCTTGCTTGTGTTTAACAAGCGTTTGGCCGTCTGCAACATTGAATGTAATTCTTATCAATCAAAGCAGCAGAGGGAAATGCACTCACCTCTCTAAGGAAAGGCTATAAAATTCAACATTTAACACCAGCTCAGCAGCTTTGGTTTATTGCGTACACCTGAGCGCTTTGATGCTTGTGGAAGAGATTTGACAACCGGTGTATTTTTTATAAGCGCTCGTTTTTACCTGTGTGAATCTAATTTGGGTGGGAAACTTGTATGATTTCTGCAGCTGTATATTTGTGCCGTTATGCTTGCTGGGTCGCAGGCGCATGCCAAATGCTGTTGGGTTGCCATGGAGACACACAGCAGAATCAGCGTGTCTCCATTGATCGAGACGTTGTGGAAAAAAACAAAGATGAGTTTAAAAGGTTTGTTGTGCGCTTGGGTTCCTCTTAGCATGATCATGACATAGCAAATTGAAGCACGCACGCTACACAAGAAAAGCAGATGGCTGGATAATGTATAATGTGTCATCAATACCGGGGAAATACCTACACCCAGACAACTGGGCCGCATGTGGCGCATCGGTAATCTCCCGAGTATTCGGAGCACGATGGCGGCGGCGGCGGCGGCGGCAGCTGGAGCCGTCTTGCCAGGAAGACGAGGATGTGACTCAGCAACAGCTGTTGCCATGGGTTACCAGACAGAGCTACTTCAAGATCACATGCCTTAATTGTGCCGTGATATGAGGGAAACTCGAACTTCTGGGATCAATTAAGGGGGCTAAAATGGAGCTAATTGATTCAATTCAATCTTTTCCAGATGACGTTTACTGCTTTCACTAACAACATGGCTGCCAACAACAGGGAGCTGCTTTCCAAAAGCACTTCCAGCCTTGCCAATTTAGTGATTTGCTTGCTGTAATTTTGCAATTTTTCTTTTATTTTCACGTTGTTTTGTGTCCTTTTGACCCTAAGGTGAAAACAAATATGATCTGATATCCTTTTTTTTTTAGATATATTTCAAATCTTTGCGAGCTAATTAGAATGCTCAAAGTACGGTTTTTGAAGTTTCTCTTATGTTTATTGATGACACCTTATGATGCACGAAAGTGATACGACATGATTTATTGTTCATTATTTCACTGACCCTCACGCGACGGCTGGGGGAATCTTAGTTTGTTAACCATGGATTTCCTGTGTTTCCTCTGTGGAGGAAGGTTAATCTGGCCAATCTGCCCCCCCCCCCATCCTGAATACAGATTAATATCTCATTAAGCGAAACTGATTTAACACCAATCCACTTACACTATGCATGGAGGACAAGATCAGACGAGGGAAGCCGTGCACGCTTCACGCTAACCGGGGACGTCACTTTCTCCTCGTTGTCCACCCAGAACGAAGGAAGGAAGGAAGGAAGGAAGGAAGGGCGCGGCGTGGCGTGGCGTGGCGCGGCGTGGCGCGGCGCGGCGATCAGCGGGCGTTGGCGGCTGCCAACTCCATGCTAATGACATTAAGGCTTTGTCGGTGGCAGCTAATTTTAGGATGAAGGCAGTTTAGGAGACGGAGCAAATCTGTCGCTGAGGCGACACCTTGTCCTCTGGGTCACGCCGTCCCTTACTTAAGGCAGTGCAGCGACTCTACCGAGCATGTTTTGGGAATGTGAGTCCCCGGTCAACGGGCCAGAAAAATCGGACCAGTTTTGGAAAACCCAAGTCAGCAAAACTACAATAGAGGGTATGGCAACAAAATACAATTCTATTACACATAATAATCATTTGAAATGAAATGATAAGGGATGTATTCATGTGGTTTCACCATCATCATGGCCAATTTAGGAACTACCGTCATAAAAATTCATTTGACACCCCAGATCTACAAGTAGTCATTGCCATATAAATGACTCAAATATAAATCCCCCAGATTTTATTGCAACTTCAAGCTTTAAATCAGTCTCCAGCAAAAGGAGACTTGGCCCACTCTAGTTGTCAGCGGCTTGAGTTTGGCAAGAATGCGCACGTTTTGCTCCAAATTGTCCGTAAATGTGATTTTTGTTGTTGTTTATTTACCTTTCTGCTGCTGATGAGGGCAAAAGATACAACACGTGATGACTGTGTCCTGCGGCGTAGCTTGCAAACACTTCTCCAGCACACATCGTAGTAACAAATCATTTTTTATTACAACATTTCATGGTTTTCCATTCCTTGCAATGATGTGTGGCGGAATAATGCAACTGTTGGGACTTAACAAAAAAAATCTTCCAACGATCAATCTCAAAGCACACGGACTCGGTTGACTTTTTTTCAAAATTGTGAATCGCTCAAACAAAAGGGCATTTTAACCACAAACAAGGTCCGTTTGTTTTCAGAACTAGATGAAATCAATTTTTTATCATCCTACAAAACAAAAACAAAACATACATACAACAGTATCATTTTTGGGCGGTGGTGGTCATTCACATTGTACAAACAAAGTTGTGCACTTTTTTTGGAAAATTAGAAAGACGACATAACAATAGCAGAAAAGCTTGACGCCTTAGCTTTGGCGCAAAAAGCAGCAACGCGGGAAATTGGGTGGTGACGTGCATGGTGGTGTGGGGGGGGGGTGTGTGTGTGTGTGTGGGGGGCACTTCCCAGGATGCAGGCCCTTCCTTGTCCCTTCCACCTCTCCACTGCAGAGCCAAGTCAGGCATTGAAAAACTTCCAGGATCCTGTACCACATCCTCCTCCCCCTCCTCCACTCTTCTCCATCTTTCTCAACAAAACAGACCTCAAGATGGCGGCGCGGCGCGTTGCGTCGACCGAAGGCGTCGTCCCGTCTGCGCAATCGGGTCGCTCGGTTACAAACTTATACAGCTACATGAAGTGACTGATGAGAACAAGGCAATGCGGAAGGAAGGAAGGAAGGAAGGGAGGAAGGAGGGAAGGTGTGTTGGGAAGGTGGTGGGTGGGGGCCGCGGAGCATGGCGAGGGGCTTCACGACGTCGTGGCCGCCTTCTCCTGTTCGATGGCTGAAAGGAGGGAAGAGAAAACGCTCAGTCATATTTGTGCAGAGGGAGAGAGAGAAAGAGAGAGAGGGAGAGAGAGCGAGAATGCAGCTCCCAAGGCTTACTTACTTTCTTTTGTGGGCAAGCTGTTCTTCTCCTGAGTCTCCGTCTTCTTCAGCTTGTTCTTGTCGAAGCTGGTCACCTCTGAGATGTCGGGTTTGTCGCTCATCTTTGCAGGTCTGCAAGACCGAAAAAGTCCTTATCAAAAAATACAAAATAATAAAATAAAAATTGTTCCCAAAAGTAATTGTCCAAATAGTCGTTTTAAGAATTCCTGGTAGTCTTGATGTTTAAAAAAAAAAAAAAACGGCACCTGTGTATGTGCACCCCTCCCTTACTATGAAATCAGGGCGTTGGCCAAATCCATGTAGCATTACGCAGATGGACTTTTGCTCGTGGGCTCGTACGCTCTCGTTCTTTTGTTCGCCCTGCGGCTGCGGCCGTCGTGATTTGATTGGCATCCACCCAAGTCAGTCAGCCCACATCGGGATGCTCCAATCAAGTCCGCAAATTTACATAACAATAGCGCTCCGCCGTGCAGACTCCCACAAGGAAAACAAAGAAGACGCAGACGATGACCAAATGAACAGTCAAAGCATTTGCTCATCAATAATTGGGCCAGTCTAGCGATATGATCTTTTTTCCTGCTCGTCATGGCCCAATCCACCTCTTACTTCCATGCGGCTCAACGTGAAGAAACCACCGCCCAGTTCCAGTTGGTCAGTCCTCACATCCAGCACAAATCATTCTTGGTGTGCAGCACATTGGAGGAGGCAAGCCGTGGAGGCCCGTGGGTAAGTAAAAGTGGGCGCTAATGGGGGGTGGGGGCACGCTTGTAACAAAGGCAAACACACACTCGCATGGGTGCGCTGGTTGGACAAAGAGCGCGTGCACTCTTGGATGAAATCATTCGCAGCTCCTCCAAAAACAGCGCCTTTATGCGGTTGCACATGTTTTCATTTACATAAAGCCAGCACCAATGCAACATTAGACCTGCGGCGGGGCTGCAATTTTTTTTTAAATATATATATATTTATATTTAATGGGGATAGGGGACGAGAATGGCTCAAAAAGACGAGTAATGATTCAAATGTAGCTTACCGTCTGGTGAGGACGAATCGTTTGGAGGATCTAGGCAGTAGGGTCGCAACAGCAGAAAGTGGAACTCCGGCGGACGCAGGCTTACATATAGTCACCAATATGCTAATGAGGTGACATCACCACCAGCACGTCTACAGTGGCGCCACCTGTTGGTGATACCTTTAAACAACACTTTTGAATGACTATTAAAAACGGGAAGAGGGAAGGGGATCCGAGTCCAAACATTTTGTTTCGTTGTTTTCCACGCGTTTGTCAACGCGGTTATTTCCTACGAGCGTTTCCTCACGAGTCGCTACTGTTTGAGGCGACGAGGGTCATTAACGTGTACGAGGCGCCCTCTCGTGGTGAGATCCAGCGAACCTACTGAATCCATCCAGCTATCCAAATTTATCATCTCACGGCACACCGTCATACTGTCATGAAAGGTTTGCCATATTGGATTTTCAAGTGAAATGTCCGAATGAGGCCAAAATAAACGATAAGCTTTACAGCTAAATTACTCTGACCTGCTTTCTACTTTTAAAGGCACACGTGACTGTTGAAATCCTCTACTTGCTGTTTTCTAACAAGGCGCTGCACGGCAAATTTGGGGCACATTACACCAAACTTAAGCTTATCGGCAACAACAATGTCTCGTTTCCAGAGTCTTAATCACAGCTTTGAAAAATTTTGGAGAACTGAGCGTTGTCTTTAAGTGAGGCTTCACATCAAATCATTTTAGAGTAGCGACGTAACGAAGAAATAGATTGAAGCACACAAATGGAAAAATAGACCAGAATATGTTTGGAATGCTCTTGTCAAGTTTTATTGCCAAAAGATGCTGCTTGACTTACAATACAAAAAATAGAAGACCCATTGTAGGTGCAAAATTCCTCTGTCATGGCTTGAATTGTGTTTCAAGCCATCTCTAGATCGTTTGCATGACCTTTCAATTTAAAAGCATTTTAAAACACTTGCTGGGTTGCTAGAGTAACTTAAATGATTTTTAGCAACAGCTGATACAAATATTCCATGGGTAAAGGTGCATTTCACCGAATACTTTTGCTAAAATTTAATTTTGCTCCAAATTAAAGTTAAGTACAGGTATGGAAATAAGAGTGGGGGTGGCTGGCGGGCTGACTGGTTGGCTGACTGGTTGGGGGTCTCACTCCACCTCCTGGATGGAAACTGAAATTCAAAGATAAGCTGCGGGCGAGACCTTTTTCGCCTAAACCACCTGGAGACTTAGGCGCTTATGGTCGGTCGCAGCCGAGAGCTTAGATGGCGAAGGCAGAAGAGGCCAAAGGAACCCCTCCCCCTGCTCGTCTTTACAAAGGGACGTGGCTGAAGAGGTAAGACACGGATTCGCCGTTGTGGGTTCTCCTGATGGCCTCTGCCAGGATCATGGAGATGTCAATGACCTGCAACATTGGACAGACGCGCTGGCGTCTAAGGATGGCAATTGACATACAGCGAAACGTCGAGTTGGACTTTTTGCCAAAGTCGCAAAATGGCACTGCTGTTTTATGGTGCTACATTAACAACGCAAACATCAGGCTGTCATAGCGTGGAGAACATTCACTGTTGCCGAAGTTCACAAGTACGTCCTCGTTCAAATCTAACAAAATGTTGTTGGTGTACACACCTGTATTTTTGGGCAAGCCTTCATCTTCTCCTCCTGCGGGATGGTGTTGGTCACCACCACCGCCTCAAACGGTGCGTTGTTGATACGCGAGATGGCGGGGCCCGAGAAGATGCCATGCGTGAGGATGGCGTAGACTTTTACGGCGCCGGCATCGATCAACCTGAAGCACAGGAGAGCCAATGTCAAAAACACCGGCAAAAGAAAGGGAAACTCGAAAAACAAAAATTGGCGGCTGTGACACCGACTTGTCGGCGGCGTGGCAGATGGTACCGCAGGTGTCGGCCATGTCGTCCACCAGGATGGCCACGCGGTCCTTGACGTCCCCCACCAGCACCATGCGGTCCACTTCATTGGCCTTCTTCCTCTCTTTGTGGATGAGGGCAAAGTCCACGTTGAGTCGATCAGCGATGGAGGTCACGCTGCGCGACAACGGGTTTCATTCTTAGATCACCAAAAAGGTACTTGGAATGACTGACTCCATTAGATGGCGTAGCACGTGGGTTTTTTTCCCTTTTCATATCAAATGTGGCCCTTCGTTCAATGAAGGCTGAAAATGAGGTAGCGGCGCTTTAGACGACCGGGTGGGCCTCAGAAGCTTCCCGCTGAGGATCATCTTACCGCTTTGCGCCACCAGCATCAGGAGACACAATGATGCAGTTTTTCCACTCTGGGATATTTTCCCGTATCCACTGCAGGACGGCCGGCTCTGCGTATAGATTGTCCACAGCGATGTCAAAAAAGCCCTTGAGAGACAAAGACATTATTCATGTCAATTGAGGCTGGCCATTTTCCGTTTAGAACACCGCGGAAGATCGTAGATGCTATTTAGCCTTAGCGTTCAGCTAGCAGGCCTGAAAGGCTAAGCTATGTCGTTGTTTTGTATCCATGTGTTATTCATTCTATTTTTCTGTTGGTTTTGTGAGTGGCAATAAAAAGGTTGAAGTGGTTTTTGTCCGCTCACCTGGATTTGTGAGGCGTGGAGGTCCATGGTGATGATGTGGTCAGCGCCCGCCACAGACAACATGTTTGCCACCAGCTTGGCCGATATTGGTGCTCGGCTCTGGGACAAGCGTGTGTTATGATCACAACTCAGGTCAGTGTGTGTGTTTGCGTAGGGGGGGTGCGGGCACTTGGGTGATATATACACTTAAAAAAAAAAGATATAAAAATCACAGGACAAGGCTCCATCGTAATGAGGGCCAGTTCTTCTGAGATTTCTACCTGAGCATTCACATGTGTCTGGGAATTTTCTTATTATCACTCTCTTAGGTCAAAGCCTTGGTTTTGTTGCCAAAACACAAAAGGGGTTGCCGCTGATGCTGAGCTAGCAGATGACAAAGGCTGACTCTGAACTAGGACTTTAAAACTATCACGTGACTATCCAATTTCACTGAACTGGCTCCAAATCATTTTTTGATTACATTACAATTGACATTGTGCCTTTGTTTATCCATCAATGCTATCAATCAATCTAGCTAGCTAGCTAGCTAGCTAGCTAATAAGCGCCGTCTGTCTACCTTGTCCTTCTTGTCCTGCCGAGCGTACGGGAAGCAGGGGATGACGGCAGTGACGCGGGATGACGAGGCGATTTTGCAGGCGTTGATCATAATCAACAGCTCCATGAGGTTGTCGTTAATCTCGCCACAGCCGCTCTGCACAATGTACACGTCCTCGCCGCGGACACTCTCCCCGATCTCCACGCTGTTGGTTCCATGGGAAAGAGAAATGGGCAGGAAGCCCTTAAGTACAGTGGAACTTTGAGGTTGAATGATTTAAGAATTTGAGGGGGAAAATATGCTTCTTGAACAACTTTGAAGAGACTATCTCGGACGACTTCACACAGCAGCTAAAGTTTTCAAAGGTTTTACAGATGCTATTCATCACATTGATAGATATAGGGGTGTTCAGATTATTAAGGAAAACGGGTGCTGCAGGCTTGCTTTTTGACCACTCGCGGTCCTCACGTTCCACATTGTTAGCTCAGGGTAACAAAGGACTGTTAACTGGTTAGTGTAGCTAGCTTCTAATGTTTTTCCTGACTCAAAACTCTTGGAAAATAATTGTGTTTATCTTTAAAGGGGAAGTCAAGCCCCAAACTGTGATGTCATTTTCAGTGGACAGCAAGTGGCAAAATGGCCGCCCGTGAGCTGGATAAAAAAAAAAAAAAAAAAAAAGGACGGAATTTGCCTATGTATGTAATTCGTGTTCCACAAACTAAACCTGAATCAGGATGCCGAGTTTAGACGAGTGGGGGCACGTAGAACAAACGTATAGTAAAGAAAAGGACAAGATTGACTCCCTCTTCCACACTGTCACATGTCCAGTGATGCTTGCAAAACCTGCAGGACGGATACGCGTCCAACAAGTCCGGGTCAAACCTGTGAAGGCAGCAGTGACAGCAAGCATGTGCGTGAAACATTCCTGGTTGGGACACGCGCTGGACTCGCACTAACTTGGCCTCAGCCATGTGAGGGTTGAGCCTGGGCCTGGATTACTACCTTCACGCTCACACACTGAAATGCAAGCGTTTCCACAGACGGTTCGCGTTAGCCCATGTGCGAGCGGGATCTGATGAAATCTCCCTGCGACTGTCAAACTGCAAGGCAAGTCCAATCGTGCGAGCGCCACCGCTGCTACTGCAGACCTTAACCGGCAAAGGTCAGCTGGTGAAAGCGTGTGTGGGGAGCTGTGAGAAGAAGTGTAAACTTCTCACCTCCTTTCCGTTTGAGGGGGTTGTTTTTAAAAGTCTATCGCCCAAACAGCAAAGTTCCCAGGCTGAAAACTGCAGAAACGCAAGATAATCACTACTTGCCTCATTTGACACGGGACGGGATCATGAGATTAGTAGTTCTTTAAAAATCTCATTTGATTTTGGTGGTGCAAAGTACAATTACTTTGTGTTCAAGAAGGCTTTTTCAGGTATCAGTATTTTACTGCTACTGTCTAATCTGAAAAACATAGTACATACGTACATTTCAGTCCTCATCACATCTGCACTTTTTTTTAAAGAGTTTCTGTTCTACTTTTGACACTTCTTTTTCCACAGCTTCCTACCAAAAAAGAAATGCTCCTGTCTCTCAACTATGAAAGTAAGTACATCTCTGTCTGCGGGTGCCGTTACTGATGCAATTAAAGGACAACTTGGAAAAAGGCGGACAAATCAAAAGCATGTGATTCAACCAAGTGCTGCACGTTAGGCAGGCGTTCACCACAGTACGAAAAGTGAACATGTCCTATGTTATTGTTAACGCTTTTTTGTTGTTCTTGCTGAGGTGCCACTGACTACCACTTCAGTCATACTCCTTCTCGTGTCAAATAGTCTTTAAACTTTTGGAATGAACTGCCATTAACATTGAACATTAATAAACATGCTCTTTACCAGTTTTCCTTTTCAAATGACATTTAACACATCAATCGAGTTCATTTTCTTTACTTTTCCTCTGATTGAATTTACTACCCCTTTGATGACTAACTGACTTTGTATGTTTATTTTTATTTGCTGCATTTAAAGTTATACGAGCCTCCGATTTTGGTATTTGTTGCTTTTTGGTACCCTCTGCTTGTTTTTAAATGCTAAAAACTGTCAAGTTTGTTATTAAAAAGTTGGAGTGGATGGAAATCAATCCGAAATTGACCACGCCACAGTGTTGTTAACCAATGTAGAATTCAAGTTGCGAATATTTGTTAGAACTTGATACTACTTTTTGATGCTCGTTGCTCCTCCCGTTAGAGGCGCGCGAAGGAACATGTTCCATCCCGTGTTTCAGACACTCCTTCAGCAAACATACTTTGTATTCATTTTTAAAGTTTTAGCATACTTTGTATTCATTAAAAAAAAACAGCAACATCCAAATGGTCGTACTAAACGCTATTTCACAACATTGTCGACGGTCATTAAGTTTGGCGAAAAAAAATGGCCCAACATTTGAGCCACCATATTGAAACGTGAAGCCGTTAGCTAGCATGATTAGCGCGCACACAACACACACACACACACACACACACACGCACACACACACGGGCTAACATGTTACCTTGTAGTTCCCAACCACGGGAGATTATTTAACGTGAATCCTACAAGTGCAATTTAAAAACAATGTTTCTGGAGTACTTCACATCGGCGATCGACAAAGAAAACGCCTTGTCCGATAATGGACGCACTGACATTAGCGCTCTAGCTTGTTGTGTTTACATGAGGCTAGCTGGTCACGTGTGGACACTGTAGTAAACTATTGTTAGCTTCGAGCTAACGCTAAGAGAAGGAAAATCGAGGCCAGCCACCCTACTCCATTTCACTCCAAGTTGTCAAACAGAGCGCGAAAATACTCACCATGTCTCCTGGTTGCTGAACTTCTTGGTGATCACTTTACCCAGATCCAGTCCTAGCCGATCCGCTACTTTCTGGGACAAGTCGTGGTGAGAGCTCCCGCTGAAGAGGACGATGTTCGGCATGTTGCAAAATAATAATAATAATAATAAAAAGGTTGCGGGAAAGAAGGATAATGTAACAGCAGGTCTCCCCGCTGAAATAATCGCGAAGATGAGGGGGAGGGGGGCTTCTGTTAATGTTGCATTGCAGTGTTGCAGTCTTGCAGCTCCGACGGTCGACGGCAGAGAGGCTGGAGCTAGTCTTGCATGAGCGGGTCAAGGCACACTGCATGTGGAAGGAAGTCAAGCGACACCCCCCCCCCCCCCCCTCCCCTCATTGGACGGACGCTCGCCCGCGCGCCCGCCATATTATCCGCTACATCTGGGCGTCGACGCGCACTCTGAATAAACGCTCGAAAATGTCAAAAAATACTTTGCATCATATCTGCAATTAGGTGTACTCAGACTGCTAAGCGTGAACACTTTTACAAATGTTTGTGTTCCAAAAAAATAAATAAAGTGAAATTGTGTTTTTTTTTTCAAATATGAGTCTACACTGCACAACGGTCACTCGAGAATAAATAATAGAAAGCAATATTTTCATCTTTTACTGTGTAGGGTACGTACAACAGCTGGTACCAGTAAGAAAGAACTCAATTGAGCATCGGCAATCTGGACCAGATGCGGTTATCGGATTTCTTTTTTGCAGGTGGTCACCTGATGGTTAGTTCTTGCGTGTTGACATTCTTGTGATACAGAGTCTCATAATTTGATTTACCACTCAAGAGTGGTCAGCTGAGCTTTTATGTGTCACATCATCTCAGTCATGTGCCAGGCAGTAAATTGGCTGTTATTTGTACCCGGACGATAGTTGAGGGAAGGATTCCTTTAGAGTGACAAACCTAAAAGCGGACATTCAAATAAACGGCGGCAACAACAGAAAACACACTATTGATCTAAAGATGGACTGAGTAAACATGGACTTTGCAAGATTTTCCACGTTTGCGGCAGAGGTCACATTCCCACCACCACGCGCGGAAGAAAGACAATCACATCTATCCCAGTTCATCAATCTCAAATGACCTTTAGCTCGCTGTTGCCAACTTTCACCGAAGAACAAAGACGCACATCGTTTTCAGAAATATATTTTATAGATGTCCGAGATGAAACGTCCAAAGCGTAGGTCCCCAAGAAATAACATTTTTCATCGTTAGAGACATAAACGAACAAAAAATAACTTCTTTCCCATTTACATGTAAACCGAGAATTGCTCTTGAGCCACAGTGGTTATTTATTTGTAGGACTGGCCGAGGTGGGTGTGACAATCAAATGTCCTCCTCCAAACCCTTCCCCCCCTCCCCCCCCCCTCCCCCGATTAAAAGCGCAGCATTACTCCAGCGTCGACAGTGCCTGTTTAATCATCTGTGAAAGAGGAACATTCTTTGGGAGAGTCTTTCATGAATGTAGCAAAGGTTTGGCAGAGCAAACACAGTCCATCGAGATCCATTTTAAGTGCTGAACTCACCAGTCGGAAACAAGAGGAACCATACCGGAGTCATTGGGACAAAGTCTTTTCAAATGTTTGCACACCAGCTAGGAAGAAAACTCTTGGAACGCCACCAAAAGTCTTTTTCGTCTTCCTCTATTGTGCAAATATATTTTTTGTTACATAGACAAGCAGGCATGCTGACTGACAAACCATGCAAAGAGTTAAAGTTGGTGCAAGCTGATGGGCAAATAAGACTTAAAGCCGTATTCAACGTGTCTACGAAAACAACAGTCATGTGAGTCACGTTATTAAAAAAAAAAAAAAAAAAAAAAGAACAAATGGAATGTTTTTGTCGGACCATAAAGTAAAAACTCACATTTTACAAGTTTGAAAAGTGACGTACAATTTTAAATCATGGTCGTAGTCAGGCCTTTAGTAGACAAGTGAAGGGTGGGGCAAAAAAATCGGAACAATACGCTGATGACTTCATGGCACCAGATAAACCTAGTTCAACTACGTACGCAAGGTGTAGTGTATGTCGCACCGCTGTCAAAAAAAAAAAATTCTTCCTCTCGAGCCACAAGTAGTGAGCACAATTGTCTTGCAATATCTTGATTATCGCACTTTGATGCCAACCCAAAATAACAAATACGAGGCATGGGAAGTCGGGCTCCTTTCAACATCCGCATTGCCTGCCTTTTCTAAAAACCCAAAACAGCTCGCTACATAAAATGGCCGCCGGACCTGCTTGTGGCGAGATCACAGGCATGTCACCAAGGTAAGGTGAGGTGAGTGCACGAGAAAAAGACCACCACATAGGCAACAAAGTGATCGACTCTACAAGTCCAAAGCAGTGCAGTCGATGAGTAGCTAAATACGCTGCTTCTTTTCTGTTTCTTGTTTTTCTACTTCCACGGAGAAACACCACACCGTGTTCCGTTCACAATATCATAGCTGTCATTAGAGTACATTTAGAAATGTGTCCATATACAAATCTTCTATAAACAGTACAGTATAAATACACAATCGATGGAAAAAAAAAAAAAAAAACGCAGTCGCCCAAAGAGCAGTACAAAGAAAGTTGCTCCTTATTTTTGATAAATACAAAAAGAAGAAATTCGGTGACAGGACTTTTGTGACTGGTAGCCCTATAACTATCCAGAAAATGGATTAAAAAGAAAAATGTTTAAAAAAAAAAAAAACACTAATATAAAGTGGTGAAAAATTATGAAAAAAAAAAATCAAAATCGATATGAAGAGGCCATGGCGCCCCACAAAATATACTCAATTTTATATACACGACTGGAGTTTCACGAGTAACTAGGTAGTTGCCAGCAACTCACGAGAGCAACCATCAAATGTAGTGACCTAGGAAGTCTTTTCCTAACGTATTGTCAAAAGTTTGTTAGATGCAGAGTCATGCTTTGGCTTTCATCGTTTAAACATTCCAAACAGGGAAAGAAAAAAAAAATGTCCGGCCTCTCCTCTCATGCTTTTTCTGCAAAGTCATCTTTTAAAGGGAAGCTACATAAAAGTCAAAGCATCAAATGATGTGCGTTTCCACCAAAGCTGGCAACTACCTTTCCAGAGCAAAAAAAAAAAAAAAAAATCTGAATATAAAATCTTCATGAGGCGCATGGCCACGTTCCAAGTAAACATGCTGAAAGATTGTTTGCTGTATTGTCCAAATTGTCATCCCTCCCTGGCGCTGATCTCCGTCCGAGAAGGAAATCTTAAGGCAAACTTTTCCTGAACAATCGTGAAATCAAGCAGACCCTCACCAAGGCACTCCTCATAGAACCTCTGATGAAAATGAGTGTTTGTAAGAGCGAAAGTCCACAGTGAATGCATGTTTGTCAATTCTTTCCCCGTCGCAGAGCTAGTTGAGAAAAAAGAAAATGGCCAGCCGGCACCGGCAGACGGGGATGGATGTTTTCTGTCCCCGCCCGGTGTTTACAGTGTTGGCATCGGACGGAAGCCGTTTGGTTTCCTCAAAGAATCTCACTTAGCCAAACTCCCCCCCACACACACACTTAAAAATCAGCAAATGCTGCCTTGGTCACTCGCCACTGTAGGCTGTCGTCAGGGGGTGGGGGGGGGGCAAAGACAGACAGAAAAACATCTCCAGACGAGCACCACGAAGTAACTCTTATGTTTTTATTTCCCCCCCCCCATCTCAGTCCTCTGTCGCCTGATTGGCTCCCTGCTCCGAGGCTGAGCCCACCCCTTGTCCCTCCGCCAATCAATTGGTGTCAGGGGGGGACTAAATGAAGGGATCAGTCGAGACTCCTTGCCGACGGCTCAAAGAGGTCAATGCTAACAGCGTGACACTGCTACGTATCCCCACCTGGTTACAATGGCTCCTCCTCTTCCATTGGTTCCTCCTCTGGTCTGATGCGGAAAGATAAGAAAATGCAATCAAAATGAAGGTCCTGACAATTAATGGGCCTGTCGAGTTAATCGGAAGACTTTAGCTATTTTTAAATAGACAGAAGTTTGCCGAACACAATACAACATAAGACAGGTAATGAAATTCAAACAAATATTAAAAAAAAAATTGCCTTCTGTGTTGTAAAGTTAAATACTAATGAAGAAAATATTGTAAAAAAAAATGTTGCCGTCGTAAGCGTTAAGGGACCGAAAAAGTATCTCATTTGAGTTTTTTTTATTCCCAATTAATCAGCCGATTAAATGTTATCACGCCAAATATGGTCATTGACCTAAAAACAATCCAATTCAATCAGGCCCATATAAGAAAAATGTTTGTTACGCTCACCTGTGATCCACAACGTTGGTGTTGGCCACTGACAGAGAGGCCATGGCACTGACGGCCTCGGCCTCCTCCGAGTCACCGCGTTTGGTTTCGAGAAGCGAGAGCCCCAGCTGCGGCAAATGGTGACACACCGAGCGCCAATATTTACCTGAGAGGAGGGACGACAACCAGGAGGCGGAGTCACAATGACAATGTAGACGCATGACAAGAACTAGACCGATGATTGGCTGACTGGTGGAGCAGCCATGTCTTAGGAGTTCGCCCTTGCGCAACTTACAGTGTGTCTCGAGGACCTTCTCCAGAGAGCGCACGACATTGGCGTTGGGCCTGTTCTCCAGCACAGCCTTGGGTAGTGGGTCCAGCTGCTCACACACACGCACACCACAAGAAAAACATGAATGAGACGTGGCATTTCCAAACTTTCCACAAGGGGGCGCACCATCTCCTTCAGTCTCCTGCCTAAAGATGTCAGTTTTACATTTACAATGGCTGTGACTGTATGGGCCCAACTTTATGTTGATGAGCTTTAACACGGTGGTCATGGAGTGAAGTGAAAAAAAAAAAAAAAAGTCTCAAGGATGGGTGGGCGGGCTTTCTCACCTCCTGTCCCAGCAAGGCAGCGACGCAGGCCTCTGAGGCGTCACAGATGGCCGTTAGATCATGACCCCCTTCCAGAGCCAGGACCAACCTGCCTCCGGCAAGGCTCATCAGCTGGCGGGTCAGAAAGCTAAAACCTTCGAGGCAGTTCAATACACACACAGTGAGGAAGGCTTGTTTGAAAGGAGAATGTGGTAAGATGAATTTCAAATTTGGACTTGAATCATTCATTTTGTTTAGGGGAAATACTTTCGCAGCTTGTAGTTACTCACTGGTAGCTCTTGTACCTACATTTGGATGACAGCATGTAGCCTCCAAGAGGTGGAGGGTGTCCTTCCACTGCGTCAAAGCCGGAGGACACGAGCACGATATCCGGAGCAAACTCATTGGCGATGGGCATCACCACCGACCTAGGAGAATGAGACAACGTTCCGGACTTGGGATCATTTTCAAACATCACCGGTGGGTCTTTCAGGGGTACCTGAAGGCAGCCAGGTACTCGACATCGCCGATGGGTGGGTCGAGCCCCCCGGTGAAAGCCACGTTGACGTTGAACCCGACTCCTGGGCCACTTCCCACCTGCAGATGACACGACAACTTATCATGTTCGACTTTGGCCAAAACGCCAGACAAATGGCTGTTTGGGGAAAAAAAATAAAAATAAAATCATCGGAGCAAATTTTCTCACCTCCTCAGGTGCGCCACTACCGGGGAAGAAATTGCCATCATCGTAGCGATGAATAGATAGGTACAGAACATTGGGGTCATCGTAGAAGGCCTGCTGGGTGCCGTTGCCGTGGTGAACATCCTGAAACGAAAGCTTGTCAGCTCGTGTCTTTCTCCAAGTTTTGGTCAAACGGGCGCCGCCGCCCTTACCCAGTCGACGATGAGAATCCTGTTGATGTTGAGTCTCTGCTGCAGCAGTTTGGCAGCGATGGCCACAGAGTTAAAGTAGCAGAAGCCCCTGGAATGCCAAAAAGACAAACTACCGACTCAGATGACTTTTTTGAACCCGTACACTACCACTGACGGCTATAGACGTCCAAGAGCCATTTGAACTGATTAAAGACAAGAACATTCCAATGTACTGTGAAGTGGGTCATTTCTGTGTCGTATTGAGTGTGATGACAGCTGCGGCCTTACATGGGAGTGCTTTCCTCGGCGTGGTGTCCCGGAGGTCGCACCACAGCGAAACCGTTCTGGGGAAACGGACAAGGGGAACAAAGAGCCATTAAAAACAGCAAGACGCTTTCAAAAGGCCTCAAAGACTGGCCAAGTTCAAGGAAAAGAAAGAATAATATGTGGAAAAAGAAATAAAAGAATACAATAATAAAATAAAATATTTATAATAAAATAATCCTATTTGCTCATGAAACTTATACGTTCACGATACCTTCAGTAAGGGGCTAATTTCAAGGAAGATAATACATCAATAAAATAAAGAATAATATATAGAAAATAATTAAAAAATATATAAAAATAGTACAATAAATAAAATAGTCATATTTGCCGGTGAAACTTTGACGATACCTTCAGCTCCCCGGTGGCCACTTTGAAGACGAGCTCCACAACAGAGCCGACGGCGAGGCGAGCTGCGCTGGAGGAGTGGACTTCATTCCAGATGGTGTCACTGTCCACCTGAAACGCACGCGCACGGTTACCCAGCACGAACCGGCTTTACTCTATTCCATTTCATCCGTGTTTGAAAAGTATTACGCCACTTACGCCCACCCCGCCACACGGTAGCCGCACAAACATGGGCGTGACTGAACCTGGTGAGTGGGAAAAGCTCAGTCAGGTCAAGTCAATGGAGAGAAGAGCAACTCTGCGTGCGTGCGTGCGTGCGCGGACTTACAATCGAGTTTCTGCCTGAGAGGGTTGGTTCCGTACAGCAGGACGTGGGCTTCAGAGTGAACCGTCTGCAGTTCTTCCAGAGTGGCCTTCCTCCCACGGATGCACTACGCAGACACCAATCAAATGCTGAGTACCTTTGCGACTTGACGATGAAGACGTGCGGGGCGGAAACCAACCTCGCACTGAGCCCTGAGTCCGGTTTCTTGCAAGCGGGACCAAATGCTCTGGATCCGCCCCGCGTGCTCCGGGTGACTGTTAGTGTTGCCGCACATGCACTGGTGCTTCTGCATTAGAGAATCGTACACCAGACCTGGCGGGGGAGAAAAAAAAAAGAAAAAAAACCCACACACGTCGGGTCAGAAAAATAAATAGCGCAAGTCAAAAGAGGCGGGGCTCACCTGTGGTAAAACGAGGCTTGATGGGCGGATCGGACTGCGGGACACTAATGGAGAACGGGGAGGCTGAAGCTGGGGACGACTGAGCCCTCGATAGAGGACGGTGGCCTGGGAGGGAGATGGACAGTCCGGCAGCTTCCATGGAAGCCTGATAGTTTCTCAGCTGGTGAATTCGCTGCTGCTCCAACAACAAGGCCTGCTGCTCACACACACACACATGCAAATCGATCGCAGTTATCATGGCTGGAGTGAAAAGTCTTTCAACTCCCTCCAAAGATCTGGAATCTCCCAGACATGTTCCTTCTTTCATCCTTACCTGTCTGAAGAGAAGCTCCTGCTCCGCCTGCCTCTCCCGGTGCTGGTGCTGGTGCTGCTGCAAGGCTTCCTCCTGGAGCTCCAGCGGGTCGGGAGGCTCCTGCTTGATGGTGATCCCCAGCGGTAGCGCGCCGACATCTTGGTGCTCTCTCAGCTCCTCCTCCGTTTCCTCCGGGTGGCTCTGGTGCTGGCGGCCCACGGGCGACTCGCCGGGCTTGGCTATCAACTGTGGGGATGCAGAGGCGGGAGTGAGGAAACAGGAAACGGCTTCCGACGGTTGCAGACGAGATAAGCGCTTGCCTTTAGCTCTGCTGGCTTAATGCCAACATATAATGGGAAACACCAGAGACAGCAAATTTCGAATGTGCGCGCGTGTCACAAGGGGACGGACAACTTTGACAGCATAGGATTCGGACAGCTCCGAGTCGACCCACCAGACCGCTCGAGCCCACCGCCTGTCAAACCGGTTTCCGGTGTGTCCGACTGCCAGGACTAGTCATGCGGAAAGCGGCCAACAGGGAGCACATAAGCACTGGGGGGGGCAAAGCAGAGCAAAGCAAAGCAAAGCAGAGCAGAGCAGAGCAGAGCAGAGCAGAGCAGAGCCGAGCCGACAGAGGAGAGAAAATCCCTTGATTCATCCGGCCACTTTCAATAGGTGCAGCTATCACAGCGACATCTGCTCGCTTCCACCTTGGCCGTCCGTCCGAGGCACAAGCTTTTGCCGTTACCGTGGCAACCCACAATCACCTCACTGCCCGTGGAAACTTGGCCATGGTCAAGTGGACCTGGACCACACACTCACACTCACACTCATACACACAACACGTGCTCTGTGCCCACGCCCAAATCTGCTTCCACCTACTCCTCGAAAAAAAGAAAAAGGGAGAATTTGGACAAGAAATGTGTAAAACAGGAGCATGCCAAACGCATACACACACACACACACACACACACTTACACACACACACAGCTAGCTACAATACACACAAAAACATGGCTGCTCCACACCTCATTCTTACTTCTTTGGGGTATTTTGTGTTGAAACTTTAGCGCCTGGATAAATAAAAGGCCAACCCATCACCATGATTTATTGCCTATTTAACCGGGTAAAAATGGTTCATTTGTGAGACAAACGCTCATTGATAAAGACACGTCCACATTAAATCAAAGAGTCTTAAATAGGTCGCAATACCAAACGACTGTGTTTGCATCATTTCCCCAAACTCTTTCGAAAAGAGCCACGAGTGAAGCACTAAATAAAAGGATGAGCTGGCAAAATCCTTCCAAATGAATTTGCACGCTATCGACTTACTTTGTTGAACTGAAGCTGCTGCTGCTGCTGCTGCTGCTGCTGCTGCTTGTGCTTCTCCAGGAACTGTTGGTGCTGCTGCTGGACCACCAGCTGCTGTAGCGCTAGCGCCTGGGCATGGGCTTGAGCGGCGCTCCCTTGAGGCAGCGGCGCCGACTGGGTGCGACCCAGAGGTCGATGCTGGCGCTGCAGCTTGGCCATGGAGGCGGCCGGCGACATGGACAAGCCACTCACACCTGAAGCGAAGAAGGGCGCATTCGTGAAGGGGCCGTAAAATAGCGCAACACTACACACAGTCTTCCTAAAATAAAAAAAAAAAAACAATCAACGACCATCTGGACTGCCAGACGGCAACTCTTGTATAGTGATGACACAACGAGAGAAATGAACAGCTTAGTTCATTTTTCAGAGGTCCGTGAGCAAGGAACCACACGGCGCTGGCAAACGTACTTTGGAATTTATTTGTTTTCCATTTCATTTGTTTTCATAAACACATTTGCTAATTACTTTGTGGGATTGAACTGAGAAGTAGGAAAATGGACTCGATGCGTGCTAACGATATGCTCGTTCAGGGCTTTTCAACTGGTTTTGTCCAAGGGAGCAGGATCAGAACCAAGAAGCAACTTGGGGACCACTACTTTGGCGGAATCTTTGTTAATTTTGCGCCGAAGGAGGATAGACCTATACAAGGCTATTTATTTGTATTCGTGTGTCTATTTTGGGAATGTCAGCTAGATTTGACATCATTTGGATGGCTAAATCATTTACAAAATTAGTAAAACAAGTCTCAATAATAAATCCATTTGACTTTTCAAAATGTTACAATTATTTTCCATTTCCAATTTCGCGGGCCACCTGCAATACCGCAAAGGACCACTAGAAGGCCGCGGACCACCGGTTGACAACCCCAGTGCTAGTCAATGGGTGCGCTAATACATCCATGTCTGTTCTCTCAAAGCACACAGACAAAAAAAAAAAAAAAGAGGTCAGATTTATGAATGGATCTCTATGAGCATAAAGAGGAAGATGACACAATTATTTTCAATCTCAATCAAGTGACTTTTGCTTACCTGTCACCAGGGGGCTCTGTGCAAGAGTCTGGTCCATCAGTACCATGTGTTGAAGCAGCGGACTGTGCCCGCCTGTCCCTGCTGCCGCTTCAGCCAAGTAGGGTGTCAAGTGGCCACCTGAGAGGAACGGCGGGCTGAGGGAGAGCGCTGGCTGCAAACTGCCATCTTGTTGAGCAGACGTCACCTGAGGGAAAGACAAAAAAAAAAAAAAAAAAAGAAAAGAAGAGTGTTTGCTTTGTTCATATCCAGCCCGCGACAGCAAAGTTCTTACATTGGATGCGGCGGTGGCGGTAGCAGTGGCGGGCAAGCCCAGGGTGATGTTTGGTAAGGATGGCGAAGTGTAGAGTGATAGTTGGCTAATGGAGCCTCGCTCGGCACCACTGCACACCCTCTGGCTCATGGGCGCCTGGAAGCACATTCAACAAACAGACAGACCTCTGATAAGCTGCAGAATCAATGCAAAGATCTGAATGGCTTGAAAAATGGAGTAAACCTACAAAGCATAGTAAGAATGCTAACTGTTTCAATTGTTGTCATTCAACAGCGATGGATGGACAGACAGACAGACATTGGGATTTGGCTTGGAAGATGGGGACAGACGGACGGGGGTGCGCTGGCACTCGCGCCATCCTTTACCAAAATGATCATTGAGGAGGTCACGGAATCAACTCACTATTCATCTGTTCAAAATAACCATGCTAGGTTTTGTTTCTCGCTTCATATAGGGTTTAACTTTTTGTTTTTCCTGCTTTTCAAGGTCACACAAGCAATCTGATTTTATGAGAAGAATATAGAACAGGGAGCTCAAATATAGAACAAAATCTAACCTGGATGAATATCTACATATATATCATTAAAAAAAAAAGGTAGACAAGACTAAAACTAAAAGAAACAAATAGCAGCAAAAAAAGCGACATCATCATCATCATCATCATTTCGGAAAAGGTTTTGATTGAAATGGCAAAGTCTGGATAGGAAGACGGCGTGCTGATGGCCAAGTGACTGCAAGAGCGCAGCGATGTTCACAAGCCTCCTCCGCACTCCACTAGTGCTCCTAATGGCTGCCACAAATAGAACCTTGCAGGCGCCTCAGCCGCCGTCCTCCTCTGCTCACTTGTCACTGGGAGAGCAGTCGGTGGGTCAGCTCTTTGCCTTCTCACGCACACGCTTTAAAAGCCAAAATAATGCCAAACTAATCTGGCAAAAGATGGGCTAGGATGAAGCTTCCGTGTTGACGAGCCGAGTGAGCGGAAATCACCTCTTTGCTGTTGGAGACTGACACAGTGATGCCGTTTTCATTGGGGATGTTGTTGGAACTGTTGTTCGGGGAGCTGGGGCCCGAGCCCGGGGCGCTGCTACATGCAGAATCTGCATCGAGCGTGTGCATAGAGGAGGAGGAACAAAAAAAAATCAAAAACATCTGAATGTATCCGGTCCACCAAGAAACATGCACTGAGTTGAAATTCGAAAGTCATTAAAACCTGTAAAATCTTGCTTGCTACCTGCCATGTCGAGAGAGCGCTTTTTTGCAGAGGTGATGGGGCTGTCTCGACGACGGAGGAGCGGACTGCTCCTCCGCTCGCTGACCTTCTGCTTCAGCCTGGAGCGCAGCTTCAAGTTGGGTTCGGAGGCTGCAAGGAGAACATTTTGCAAAACCTTTTATTCAGATTAATGCATGACATAGGGCATATATTAATATTACTATACAATATTTATATTGATATAGATCAATATTACCACAATGAATGATTTAATTTCAACAATAATTCAGAGGGTTCGACACATGCTATGGTCATATTTAAAATAGAATGGGCATCAACTACGCACGCACATCTGCAGAGCACAAAATGGGATCAAATCCACAGACATCTGGAAGAGCCAGCCAGCCAGCCAGCCAGCCAGCCAGCCAGCCTGTCTACATGGCCAATTCAAATCCACATTGTCACTGCTTCAAATGACGTACGAGCCTGCCAATATTCTTAAGTGGTCTGTCTTCTGACTCAGGCAGCCACGTTTTGGTCAAATTTCATTTGAAATATGATTTCATTTAAAAAAAAAGGATTTACATTTATATTATTACGATCTATTTTGGACAAAACACAAAGCGACAACAATGGATGACGACTGTTGCATCACTATGTGCTATTACGATCTGCAACATGTCCTTGTCAGATTAACGTGTTGATATTTGAATTGTGCTTTGGCAGATGGTACTTCTTTCATCTCTAGAAAGAAACATGAGAGAGTGCGCATGTGTGTGTCACCTGTTTTCCGAAGTGGAAAGTCATCCCGTGGATTGTAGACGCCCAGCACAGGATGATTATAGGTGGACATAACAGTCTGCGGAGGTGAGCTCTGGTCAAGAGAGCTGTGCTGAGTTTTTCTATGGCAGGACAAAAAAAAAACAAATGTAACTCATGAGCTATCATAAGCACTTAAGAACGTTAAGTGTCGTGGTAAATCTGTGCGGGTAAGAATCGTGTCATGCGCCAAAGAAGAGACACCTGCAAAGTGCTTTGGACATTCTACAACAAGGACGAACAGCAAAGCGAAGAGCATCAATCATCAAGTTGTAACAAGCAGCTCGAAAGTGAATGAATCTGTTCATATCTTTTTTTTTTTTTTCATCAATCGCTCAGCACAGACTGAAGCAGTAACTGAGGTAATACGGTTGCATAAGTGTGCACACCCTTTGTAAGCGGGAACGTGGCTGTGTTCAGAATTACCCAATCAAATTGAAACTCGGGTCAAAAGGATCGCTACTATTAAAATGATGATGACTAATCCCAAATTTAATTCAGTTTTACTACGGAAAGTTAGGTTTGGCGCAAAAAACAAAACAAAAAACAATTCCTATAGCATTCATGCTAAAACATCTTTGAAATTTTACACTCTCAAAAAACCCCGAGATTTAAACCGGGGTGTGTAGACTTTTCATACCTGTACCAATAGGGAGCATCGTTGTGGGGCCCACCCTGGTTGAGGCTCCCACCCTGGTTGAGGCTCCGCTGAGCCAGGGCCTTTTTTTTGTTGAGGACAAATTCCTGGAGACGCATCTTGACCTCCGTACTTGCCACGGCACCTGTGAGGTGACAAGAAATAAGTCATACATGGGGTAAAAAAAAAAAAAAAAAAGTCACATTACAACAAGAAACTTGACTATGAAAATTGCATGCTGGAAGGCAGACACAGATCGCTGCCGTTTTAACCCAACACACATAAACGCAGCCGCCTGACGGTGCTCAAGGACTGGTGTCCGCTTCCAGCAGCCAGCATTGGCCAAGGCCACCAGCAGCTTTGACAGCTCCTGGAGCACGCTCAGGAAGTCAAATGGAAACACGCGCGGAAATGGAAACACTTGTACTTCTCTGTACAGTTTTTGTTTCATTCCCTCCAATAAACTGTCTTTCATATGCTACTGTGTATGGACACAATGTTGAAATCAATTCATTTATTAAGATGCGAAAAGACAATTTAGAAAGGGATACAGAGGGGCTGATCAGCAATTTCATCTTCAATTAAACTAATATCTAGTTTGCGGGAGGAACAAAGTGGCTTTTCCCCGCAGAAGGTTCCAAGTCGAGACTAACCCAGAAGCATTCACTCTGAGGCAAAGGTGTCACAATTAAGCAATCCACAAATGAACAGACTCATTTAGTCAATCAATCCTTTGTCAAACTCATTTTTGTCACGGGCCACATTGTACTCATAGTTTCCTTGGAAGGGCCATAATGACTGTCAATGCCTTATAAGCTAATACAGTATAGGCTACACAACAAACGGATAAAATCTTTAAAACTAGTACTAGTTTTAAGACTAGTAAAAACTTGAAATATTTTATAAAGATGAACATTTCTAGCTATTTTTCTTTCTTTTTTTTTAAAAAAGTAAAGACAACTTATAATTTTAGCATTGACACATGAAGTCGATTCACAATTTGTCTTCGCGGGCCACATGAAATGATTCGGCGGGCCGTATCTGGCCCCCGGCCGGGCCTCGAGTTTGACACACCTACGGTTTCGAGCCGTTACATTTAAAATTGTTCAAATCCCTCAAATAGCTGAGTTTCAAAAGCGATGGTGAGCACAACATCACACTCGAATCAGAAAAAAAAAGATTTTGTAATAAACATCCATAAATACAAAACTGTGGTGAGAGCAACGTACTCTCCTGCCCCCTTTCCTTGTTCTTCAGCAGCTGCAACTTCTGCTCACGCTGCTGCTGCTTCTCCAGCTCTTGCTCCAGACGATGATTTTCCATTTTCCTCTGGTGCTCCAGCAGCTCCTGTTGGTGCTTGATTGCCAACAGCTCCTGTTGTTGCTGTAGGAATGTGGAGAGCGAGGGGGGGGGGACAGCAATATCCAAATTAGCCCAAAACTTGTGTCTGTGAATGGGGCTGATTGAAGATGGACGGGCCTCCCTGGCAGGGCCGTGCGTCACTGGCTGCCACCCGAATGATCTCTAGCAGAAGCGGAAGGAGCTCCCGTAAACATTGCCCATCCCTCAAGAAGTAAAGTGGAAGAAAAGAAATGGAAAATAGAGAAAAGATTCCTCGGGAGGATTAAAAGAGAAAGGGAGGTTGGGAAGGAGGAAAGGCAGACAGAAGGGAGGCAAAATGGGGGGGGGGCGAAAAATGGGAACAGGAAATGAGGCAAACTGAAGGGAATGACAAAAGAGGAAGGAATACAAGAGAGAGAGAGAGAGAGACCAAGGAAAATATTCACAGCAAGACAATAAGGAAATGGAAGAAAGGAAATAAAACAGGAAGGAGGAAGGAAAGAGAGTGCGGGCAAAGAGAGAACGACTCAAGCGAGCTCATAAAAATCCTCCACAGTGCAATCTAATCTCCCGCCTCACAATCGTTTGATTCATCATTCTTTGGTAGCACATTACAAGTGTAATGTTTGTACTGTTACTAAACGAGCTGGGGAAATATTTCGCAGACGACTGGGCCCACAGTGTGGGTGGACTGATCTCCATTCACTTTCCAGCCCAGTGGGCCCCATGTCCGCCATGTGGCGTTCTCATACGGACGGAGCCTGGCCTGGCCTGGCCTGGCCTGGCCTGGCCTGGCCTGGCCTGGCCTGGCCTGGCCTTTCATTTTTCGCTTCTTAACAGAAAAGATACTTTACGGGCCACCAACAGATCCCCTGCCCTTTTACTCTCTTCGAGTTAAAGAGGCAATTTGAGGGCGGTAAACAACGATGATTTACCTTTATGTGTTCCTGGAGCTGAGCCTCGTGTTGGCGGGAAAGCTGCTCGTGCTGCCGTTGGAACTCGGCGATGAGGATCTGCCTCTGGATTTGCTGCTTCTGTTTCAGGCTAAGCAGCTCCTGTTGCAGCTGTTGCTCACGGACAGGGGCGGAGGCCACGCCCCCGCCGGCCTGTTGGCGGGGTGGCGACAGAGGGGACACCTGCTGATGATGATGATGCTGCTGCTGCTGCTGCTGGTGCTGCTGCTGCTGGTCCACACGCAGGTCCATGGGGATGGCGGCAGGCGGGAGGCGCAGCGGCAGTGCTGAATTGATGTCCACTGGTGAGACAGAGAAGAAGAGAAATGAGGCCCAACAAACTGATTGGAGTAAGAATTTTGAAAAAGATGAATGGTAATTAACGTCTGTATTTTTTAAAAGTGAAAACAATTTGCAGTTGTAGGATTGACATTGGCATGTGGAGAAATTGACAATAAAGCTGACTTTGGCACAATTTGTCATCGTGGGCCAAACATAATGACGCTGTGGGCCAAATTTGAGTTCGACACGGCTATAAAGGATGGTGGGAAAAAAAGCCGCTACACTATTCAATCAATGAATCCGTTTCTTTTATTGAATGATTCTTGAAAGTATTTCCTGATTTTTTGTTCCTTTTGGATCTGGCACTGAAAGTGGAAACGCTGAGTGACAGAAGAGCAACAGGTGAGAAACCAAAGGGAAGGAATGGCCTTTATCAGTCTGCACATCACACGGCTCCAACGAGACTCCTTCACGCTTGCCTCACACGCAAAGTAAAAAGCGCCAGATGTAATCCAAGCTGATGGCTACGTAGCACAGAATCAGTGGAGATGACAAAAATAGTTTGGGAAAATAAAAAGCAGGCAGAAATATTTGCTTGTGAAAGTGGCTTGGACCAATATAATTGAAAAAGTGAGATTTCATTTCTGTCAACCTCTTTCATTTCTTTTTCATTTTCTTTCATTCCCTCATCTGAAGCAAATCAGCGCGCCAATTAGCCTCCGTCCACTCTTGACTAATGCAAAGCCATAAGTAACACTCCCACTCTCGCTGTGCACAAAATGTTCTTGCCAGTCTCTGGCTGGCCAGCCGGCCAAAAACACAAAAACAACTCGCACGGACGCAAATGTCAAGACGCTCGTAAGGCGTGCTTGACAAATGGCCACGTCGGACGGAAACGCGGAGATGCTATTACCCTTGAGTGTTTTCCCTTTTTTCCGCCTTGCCTGCGAGAGGGAACTCCCTTTCCCGCGCCCTTATTGCGTCCGTCGCACGGCTGCCAATGTTCACTTTTGTGTTTATCATCTTGCCGTCTTTAACCTGCTGGGCCTCTCTCTCGCTCTCTCGTGCTCGCTCTCTCTCTCTCTCTCTCGTTCACGAAACAGGACCTCAAACACACACACACACACACACACCCACAGCTCGTCTCTCAGTGTGGCTTCCTATTGCCATTGATTGTAAACACAAGGTTCATTTAACGAGGGCAATCAACTATAGGTGGGCTTGCCACTTGCTTGCAGTCATCATCATGCTGTTAGCAATATTGTCTATATTGAATTTGGATGAATTGCACAAACCAAAAGGAGACTATATTGCAAAGAAAACCAAATATGCAGCCAGATTTGAATTGAATTGAAATGTGTCAGACATTTTTTTTCCTTTAACCAATCGGAAAGGTGGCACGTTGAATTTAGCAGCAAGGGAGTCTAAAACGGGAAGAGAGCAGGTTTTTAATATCACAATTATAGAAACCGAAAGGATTCATCGGCAAACATACGTAAGACAAATTGTAAACAACGACGACCAAAGTTCTTTTTCTCTTTTCTCATTGGTCGTTGGAATGTAAACAAGGGAGATTTGCCCAACAGACTAGTAAGTGATACTTGAATTAAGTGTCGCAAATAAAATGTACAAATATCTGTTAAGCAACAATACCAGAATATCCCAGTCGCGACAATTTTCTAGCATTTGTTTTTCTCTCCAAAATACAACGTATACAACACGATTTAATGTCTTTAACGTGTAACGAGAATTATTTTGCTTTTAAATGGAACAAATTGCTCTCGAAATTTAAATACAAACAAAATAACATTAATGTTAATGAACGATTGACATTAACACCATTAATGAGCAACACTCGCCCTCTGGCTAACTTTTATCTTTCAACCACCCCGATGCAAGTTGGAGTCTTGGACTCGGGAAAAAGTCCAGTCTGGTCTTGACTTCCAACCAAGCGCGAAAATCTGATTGTTATCGTGACACCAAGCCGACGCAATCTACCAAAAGGCGAGTTCCAACTTGCCGCCGGCTCCATACCACACAAATGTATTCAAAACAATGGCCGGCCGCGAGGTTCCATTATGAGTTGCTGCAAATAAAATAAATAAATAAATAAATAAATCACACGACTTTGCATGGCTATCCCTGCTTTGTCATTCAAAACAGCGATTGGGTCATGGTAAACCCTCAATTTGCATCAACAAGGGAACATTGACATTGGACTAAGACGGACAGAAGCGGCTCGACGACACTGAGCCAAGCTCAGCTTTTGAATCCAAGACAGCAGAATTTTTAAAGAGGTGATTCCGGTGAGTGTCAATATTTAATCGGCTTAAACGTTAGCGGGTAAGAAGAACCCCCTGACAGCGTGCGAGGGAGGGAGGGAGGGAGGGAGGGAGGCAGGGAGTATGAAACGTTTGGGAGAAGCTGGAGATGGGTTCCGAAGCAACAAGCGGATCGACCCTCGCCTCGCGCCTCTCGCCTCTCGCCTCGCGCCTCGCACTGCTTGATGCTCAGCTGCAGAAAGCTAAAAAAGTAGCAATGGGAGTATACTCAGTGGGTCTTTTTTTTTTTTTTCCCCCCCCCGAGAGGAAATCAAAGTCTTTGGCGATGTTTTGTGAATGGCCTCTAAGATGAGTGTTTGCTTTGCTATTTTTGGACAGCTTTGATGAGCAAAAATCCAAGAGCTTTATTTAAAAATATTTTTTTTTTCTTTGCTCTTGCAATGCATACTACATCCATTCAAAAAAAAAAACGGTGCAAATTCCCATTTGAGATCTTTTTTTTTTTTCAAAATAATTTCAAGAAATTGTGTGTATAAGTGAAATGCAGGCAAAATGAATGCAAAGCTGCTGCACAGGATGTGGTGTGTATACACACACACAAAAACAAGCACGCGTGGGTGTCCAACCTGTTGGGATGTGGTTGAGCGCCGACGTCTTGAGAACCTCCAGTGGCTGCTCCTTCCCCAGGATCCCTTCTGCGGGAGAGAGAGAGCACTCCGCTTCAAATATGGTCCGCAACATCGGGATGCGCTTTGAGCCACAACCCCGCTAATCAGGCGCTTCGGTCCGAGCCAGCGAGCGGGATTCAAGCGATCTGCTCGGCGGCAAGCTTAGATATCCTGCTGCTGTTGCTGCTGCTGCTGCTGCTGCTGCGACGACTGCACCAGCATCTGCCTGTGACATGAAGAATTTCCTAAGGTGCCCAAAAACACACTCGAACGTGAAGGGGTGGCGAAGGGAAGAGCAGCCTGCATTGCCGTGAGTTCACTGTGCAAATGGGTGGGTGGGTTGGTGTGTGTGTGTGTGTGTGTGTGTGTGTAGGGGGTGTTGGGGCTCGACTGATACTGCCTGTGCTCAGCATAGCAAACGTGGCTGGCAGCAGCAAAGAGGGATGGGGCGACCGGGGGGGGGGGGGGGGGGGGCATCGGAGGTAAAAATAGCTCACCCTTTTGTGTATAACAGCACATGCGGAGCACGCACACACATGCAAACAACGACACACTGCTGTTGCTGCACTCCTGTGTGTGTGCGTGCGTGCGTGCGTAGGCTGTAATTATAGTGGCAACATGAAAAGGCTTTTGTAGCTGCCGAGCCCTGGGAAGAAATGGCTATAAAAAGCAGAGTGACAGAGAGCGATGGAGGCGGCGTAGGGGAAGACAAGAGAAGAGGGAAAGGAGGCGAGAAGAGGAAAAGAGGCAAAACACCAAAGGGGGGCAAAAAAGGGAGGAGACTTAAATAGTACACACAACGTCTGGGTGTGCAGAAGTAAGCATAGTATGTATTATTTATTTTTGGCTTTTCTAATTTATTCATAATTTATTATTTAATACTTTTTTTTTCCAGCTTCAACCACCTGATCCACTTGGAGACATGTGAAGCAAAAACATGCAATTATTCTTCACATGGGAGATGAACCCCACGAAAAATCCCAAAAGAGAGGAAAACAGGCGAGCGTCTCGCTATTTCTGGAACTCTCTCTAGACCGAGCTGGCACATCGGCTTAATTAGCTGCAAAGCTGGAGGAGGCATCCTGCACTGATTTGTCTTGCGCTGCCTCGCTCAGACGCAGAAGATGCCCGCCCGTCCGTCCGTCGCCACCTGACCTGAGCTGAGCTGAGCTGAGCTGAGCTGAGACGATAGGACGTTTGCCGGTCGGTCATCCATCCCGCCGTTTTTGGAGAAATGGGTGGCATTCGCGGCCGAGGGTCGGGACCAAACGGGTCTCCCTTTGAGGAGACTTCCCGATGAACGTATTCAAATCACTCAACGGCACAATTTGCAATCCAAACGACGACACGCTACGACACCTGTGGCTCGTCATTTGAAACCACTTTTGCACAAATGAACCGCAGCGGATTTACATCTCGGACGTTAATGACGGAAAATGAGGGCGGCCCGGGACGAGGCTTAGGTGTCTTGTCTGCGGTAAAATTGACAAAACGTGACTTTGAATCCCAATATGACACGTGAGATGCCAAAGCGGAGCGCAGGTGTTTGCCAAACCAGGACCAGGGCCCGATCGTCTCCAAGCAAATCTTGTTACGCTGCACTCCCGTTTCTCCTCATCCTCCACTCGCATCCCCAACAAAGAGACGGCGAGCTATAAATAGCCTGGGCTCGCCTCAGGCGCGCGCGCGCGCGGTCGGTCGAGTCGAGCGAATGCGGCTCACGCTCGTCAAGGGGCGAGCGTGTGATGGACGGCGCCGTAAATGAAGGTTGCGGGAGACGCCGGGTCACTTTGTCTGCCGCATTGCCCAATGTCGCTCGGTTCCAGCACGGGAACGGGCCACGGCGTCATTGAATTCAATGTGAAGTCATGAAAGACTCGGTCGGCTCCTTGAGGATCCTTTCCCTCTGGGTGGCAAATGGACTTCCCCCGTGGCATTGGATGACGTCAGATGGCAACAACCCAGGACAAAAAAATAATGTCATGCTTTTTTTAAGAGACTAACACTAGCTAACGTGGTGTTTTATTTGTGTCTTGAATTAAACAGACACAGCAGACATATTTGGATGAAACTGGGACTGTATTTCCTGCCCGCTAAATTTTCTACAGAAGCGTGGAACTGCCAATGTGGAGTCAACATTTTTGAGTGGCAAACACATTAGACTGTATTTCAAGGTTATTTGTAAGTTTCTTCAAACGTATATGCTCAAACATATTGACTTGGCATGAAAAAAAATAAATTAAAAAATGCTGAACGGAAATCGCACACTGCAGTCATAATAATACATCTAAAAAAATCACAACTAAACAACAATAACGTACTTTTCGAACAATAACGTAGGCCAAATGCTAAATTGCATTTTTGTAATTACGGGGGGGGGGGGAAAGCTAACTTTTTAGCATTTAACCTCCAAGTACGTTCAAACATACTTGCCGGTGATACATTCAAACGTACATGCAAATATGTTCAAACGTATTTAAATACGTAAAAAAGACCAATATGTTTCAAAGTATTTGCAAATATGTTCAAACATATTTGCCAGTCAAATATGTTTACCACACTTTGGTCATTTATTCAGCAAAACAAATAAAAGATAGTCAATATTCAGCAACTTTTGCTGATCTCTTTGACATCAAGAAGTTAATGTCAAACGCTTTTGCTCTTCACTCCACTTCCTGTGATGGCCGCTGCATGTTTTCCATCTCAGCGATGGTGAACACAGGATCAAATGATTAAATCCATTTCTGTCAACAATCTCTCAGCCTTTCGCTAACCCGCTGTATTTGCTTTGTTGTTCGCGACGCTGTGCTTGTTTTAAATCTCCTAATTGATGTTTAATTTGACAGCCTCGCTTTAGATGAATTTTTCAATATTAGCCAAAGGAGCAATATTTGGGTTATTTCTTTTCCCATCATTCCTAGGAGAGGAATGACTACAGGCTGTGAAAGCCAAAAAGCATTCAGGGCCTGCCTGCATGGCTGCCTGCCTGCATGGCTGCCTGCCTGCATGGCTGCCTGCCTGCATGGCTGCCTGCCTGCATGGCTGCCTGCCTGCATGGCTGCCTGCCTGCATGGCTGCCTGCATGGCTGCCTGCATGGCTGCCTGCATGGCTGCCTGCCTGCCTGCATGGCTGGCTGCCTGCATGGCTGGCTGCCTGCCTGAATGGCTGCCTGCATGGCTGCGTGGCTGCCTGCCTGGAGTGTCAAGCTTAATTGCAGTAGGCAGCTCATTGGCAGCACACAGTGTCTCTCCTTTCTCCCGGACTAAAGGGACACGGACAAAAGATATACACGGCTCCTTTCATTAGCTCAAGCTTGCAAGCCGTCCCAACAATCAATTAAAAACATGGCTAACATCGCCTCTGTAAGGTTCACGTCCAGTGCGGGTGATGCGCTCCAGTGAGGGTCAAAGCATGCATGGGCATAAAGTCAACAGTGCCGGTGCCCCCCCGACCGCCAGGAAGGAACTTCACAACCGTCTGCACGCCGCCACCGAGCGACATTTTGCAGCAATCTGCCGTTATTTCGTAAGAGGCAGAATTAAAAATAAACGTGTCAGCACAAGCAGACAGCGGCAGGATCGTGAAAAGACGGTTTGAAATGACCATTTACGCTTGCATCACAATGGCCGCGGCACAAAAGAGAGACGCGCTTGTTGTATCATGTGCACTTGTTGTGATTTTTTTTTTTTTTTAGCTGCTCTGCACATGGCAAGACAAAACCAAACAAAGCAAATTGCTCAATTGTCACGAGTGGAATCGACACAGGAGGCCAAAAATAATGACTGTTTGCTCGCTCAGCGTGCACGCACGTGCCACCACATATCTTGTTTGTGTGAGTCTAAAAATAGACACGGGGGGGGGGGGGGGGATAAGCCGTCTTTATTGCAGCAAGAGCTTTTAACCCCTTCGCCCCAGGATTTAAGCAGTGCGACGAGCTGTTGCGTGCATTTGGAGAAAAGGATGAAAAGCTGTCGATAAAACAAAAACCGAGTTGAAATAGAATTTGAACAAAGCTGGGCAAGAATGGAAGAAATTAGGGCTGAGGCTATGGATTATTGTGATCTTACCTCATCCCGATCAGTGACGCCGGTGTTTGTTTTGGTTTTCGTCAACAGCAAGGGACACCGACACACCTGGGCATTGTCGCTCGCGCGTTGTCTAAGGTAACGTTTACGCCAGCAGCGGGCCGGCCGGCAGCAGCGGGCCGGCCGGCAGCGGCGGGCCGCCGGCAGCAGCGGCGGGCCGGCAGCGGCGGGCCGGCAGCAGCGGGCCGCCAGCAGCGGGCCAACGCTAGCAAAACTCCCCATGGACGGCAGAGATGAAAAAACGTGCCAAAACAAAAGCAGCGCCACTGACAGTTAAACATGCACGATAGCGTTGAGCCATAATCGAGGCTGTTTGATTGTTCCCCAAAAAACAGTTAGTCACAATTAATTTCATTTCCTTTTTTTTGTGTTCTTATAGCTTCTTTTTTTTAATAGAATGCCATATACTATTATTTTATTCTAGTTCTAGTCTTTATTTTTTCTTCTTTTTTTAAATGTCTTTCAATTTATTCTAGTTCGTAAAATGACGGCTGAACTGTTGCCAAATGTCAAATTTCATTGTCAAAATGTCATCATTTGGACAAAATAGCAATCATCTACCAACCATTTAACCTTGCATGAATAAAACTGCAAACTTGTTTTCCGATGATTCTACATGATTTTATTTCCCTCTAATTGAGTTATCTGTCATACAATGAAATGTTTATGCTGTCAGATCCATCATTTGCCGTTAGAGTTAACACGCTGGAGTGTAAAATAAATACCAGCAACATATGTTTGGGCATACTGAGTAATCAGTCACATCATGTAACTGACAGCAACATAACAACAAGTGATGTGCAGGCCTTATCAGTGTGACCTGCTTTTGTTGTGGGACAAAAGTACTTTCCTTCCCCCCCCCCCCCCCGAAGAGAGATTTGCGTTAAATGATATTTAATCTAAAAATCCCATGGCAGTTGTAATAAAGAAAATGTGCGGGATCAACAATATGCGCATTGCTAAGCTCATTTAGTGTACATATTATAAAAATGGCCCAGCAGCAGGCTTCTTGCACGCACACGTGCTTGCTAACCCAGCGCTAACGTTGCGCATGCACGCACAGGCCTTTTAAGGGGGGCGGGAGGGGGGGGGGGGGTGTTCTGAATTGAGCTCCTAAACAATAGTAGCTCTGTATCAAAATGCATGCGACACGTACGAGGGAGCTACATTGTTTATGTATTGATGTCGCTTCATTCCAACAATATCAAAATAAAATATCAAACAAACCTGTGGCAGTCAAACATAATGAAGGGAAGACACACTCACTCGCCTTAACAATCAAATCAATTTGAAATTTTCTCCATGACATTGGAACCTCTAAAAATAAATGTTACGATTAAAAATGTGACCCCATTTGTCAGGAAAAATGTGCCTTTCAATGTAGAAAAAAAGCCACGTGACAATGTCAGCTAAGTCTTCAATATTTTAACAAAACCATTTACAAATGCATCTTTCAATCCACACCCAAAAAGCACTGTAGTGAGAAAACAGACTACTCCTTTAAGGACAAGATGCATTGAAGCAGCGAGACACTCTTTCCCTCTGACCATCATTCATATTGAATGGAGCCAATTAGCACGCCTAAAAGCAGATTCAAGTGTTCTACTGAGTTGAATCTTTCTGCACTTTACGTATCTACGTTCAGAAGGGAAAAGGTTCACATCCATCAGCTCGGCAGATGTGGCTGACAGCGGCGGGCGGGCGGGCGGGCGGGCGAGATGATCGCTTATTACAAGGGGGCTCGGTGCTTACAATTTGACGACAAGCTTCCCCGCTAACGGATTGCAGTTAGCGCAGCACGCAGTCCCGCCCGGGTATAACCTTGATCCAGTTTTCATCGACTTTCTCTTCCATTTCTCCTCATTAGGTGAGCGAGATGTGATCACAGCTGACTTTTGGCGAGAGGCGGGGTACAAACTCGACCGACCGACCGACCCGAACCAACACGACACACATTTTCACTATGACTTTGACACGGTGTCACGCGGCTTACCTTGATGATTGTGCGATGTCATCACTAAAGTTGAGAGGTGGCAAGTGACCAAATCGGCAGGTTATTTTCGGGCCTAGTCGAAAGACAATTCAACCGTGGCGCCAGAATGTTTCCAGACTAGAAACTTGCCATTAGCCTTTTGGATTTGGCAACTTCAACCAAGAGTGTCAGACTGGTGCCAACCTATCAGGGAGAAAGAAAAAGAACTTCAGATCAAATTGAAAATGGACAAATATACATACGTCTATCCAAGATGGTGGGATTACAATTTCAATTTGTGTCACAAAAAGCAAAAATCAGCATATAGCTGACGCCCCACCTCTAAAAGGATTTTGTAATTGCTTCTGGATGCCACAAGATGGCGGCAACACAGAAAATGAACAGGATCAAAACGCATCAACACCATATACTGAGCATGCACCCAAATCATTAACCTGAACTGTATTCAATAGTTACATTAAAATGAAATAAATGAATTCAATAATAATAAATAGTAAAACTGAATTCAAACTAAACACCATAAGAAGCTCTTTAGTAGTATTAGCTTAGCATATTAGCCTAAAAACATGCTAGCGAAAATGGATGTGACATCACATCTGGCCAAAAATGTTTTTCCCTTTTGAAAAAACAGAATTAATGAAGTACCAAAATAACACCAAGATTCCAACAGATGGCGCCAAAGTAATGCATGTTTTCCCTCAGCCAAAAAAAAAAAAAAAAAACAGCAAATAGTTGAGTTTTCAGTGAAATGAATGATGAACACAAGCTGAAGAGTCAATATGCGGGGGTTCACTGGAGTGTGTTTTATACTATAGTATTTATTTAGAGACAAATTCCTTCTGCATTTTAACATGCGCGGCCAACAAAGAAAATTCAGATTTTGGTCCTTAATTAACTCATAATCGCTATAAGCAAGTAAAAAAAAAAAAAAAAAAAAGATGACCAGTTTGTTCTGTATGACAATAGAGCTGAAAAATGATTTTTCTCTTCTTTAATTTAAAAGTGTAGCCTGAATTCCTGGCGCCCCAAGCAAAAAGTGTCAGATGTAATCAAGACAAGAGGCTGAAATGCCAAATCAACTTCACCACATATTTATTTAAAAAAAAAATGGGGCGGGGGGGGGGGGTTAAAACTGCCTGAGGGCAAGGTAGATGGGGGATGCAAGTGTGTTCAAGCCTTTGTGTATATTGGCTAGGGGTCTCTGGTGTCCTCTGAAGCAGGATGGATGTGTGTGCATGTGTGTGTGTGTGCGTGTTTTGACAGTGGGGAGGGGCAGGGTTCACGACAAGAAGGCCAGACAGTGGGGCAAATTTCCCCCCCCCCATAAAAAAAAAAAAAAAGTCGGTCATCATGTTGCTTTGTGATGGAAGAAGAAGGAGGGGGTGAGTGTCACAGGCAATAGTTGCCTCGCCTGGGGGGTGGGGTGGGGGGGTGGCTTGGTGCAACACCATTCTCTCAGGGCATCTGTCTCGAGGGGGGGTGTTGGCGTGTTCATGTGCAATAGCGTGTGTGCGCTTGGCCATTGTCCCCAGAAAGACCTCGCTTGATGCAGGGTGACAGATCTGGGGAGCCCTCAAGAAAGATCATGAAAGGCCAAAAATGAGTTGAAAGGAGGCTTAAACGCACCGACTGCATCAGTAAGCTCTGAAATAGCGCAAACTTTCATACTAGTTGCAATAAATGTCTCCCAAATTGGAATGAAATGAGATGATGAGATGTGGTGATTGAAAAGCGCCCACGCTAACTCTATCGAGCTAAAATGAGCATCTACACACTGGACCGTGAACCACAAGGGGGCGCTAGTATAACCGATTTGGCTACACGATGGCCTGTGGTTGCGCAATACGATTTATTTGGTTGTTAGTAACATAACTGTAGGATAAAATGACTAAAATAATTTCCATTTGGATACATTCTGCAAGAACTTTGTTTGGCATTTTGGTTCCTTTTGCTGATGCGAGTGGGACTTTACAATTATTTTGCATTGCTCAGCAGACGGCAGCAACCACAGCTCTGTATCAAAGGATCTTCGAAACTGACTAGATGTGTTTGTTTTTAAACTTACAATAAATAGCATCATTCTAACAATGTGTTTTAATAGTAGAGGTCAGTGGTTGTATTTGTAGTTTGTTACGGTCGGAATTTCTTTGAAAGTTATTGATAGGCTAGCTAGGAAGCTGCATGTAGTGATAGTGGCAAAATCGTAATCACTTCCACTATTATACGACGCATTTTTTCCTACACCACCCAAAATATTTTTGATAGCACTCATCTTCATTAGGCAAACCAGACCCTCAGAGACCCTCGTATGTACATCTTGCACTGGGCACATTTCGTCAAAACGCCCCCACCACACACACTCACCATTCCTCCTCGGTACAATTTCGAGTCTTCAATCACTTTCTGTGGCGGAAGACACACGGACGGACGACTGTGCTCAAATTTGAACCCTGAACCTCGCAGCTGTGATGCAAACGCACCAACCGCTGGAAGGAATCACAGCAAAAAGAAAGCTACTTTTAAATGACGGGACGCTGAGAGCGTACAAGACTGTGATGGAGGAGAGTTGTAAAAAGAGTCATGATGAGCCAGCCGCTTTGGTGTAAGAGCTTCAACGCCCCCATTCACAAAAAAAAAAAAAAAAAAAGATTGACGCATGCAGCGAGAGAATTACCACCGCCCATCCCGAAACCATTCACGCGCGCGCGCGCACGCACACAGTCGCACAGGCCTTGGGCTTTATCTTCTCGTCGACACAACAAAATAACACAGCAATAACGCAAAAGTGGCGCAGTCGAGCTAAAGCCTGAGGTGCACTAAAAATAGCCTCGCTCGCAACAATCGGCATAATAAACATCCCACCCCCACCCTCACCCTCACCCTCCTAGTTGCCTGGACACTTCCCGCCCTCAACTGTGCAAAGCAACCGCCAAGGAACGCCGCCGCCGCCGCCGCTTTCAACACCAAACCTTCCTTCCTTCCTTCCCCCCGAGAAATTAAACAAGCAGGCAACGCGGGGGAAAAAGTTAAGCGAGTCGTTGCGGAGATGAAGCCCCGTCCGTCTGTCCGTCCGTCAGTCCGCGCATCGCATCCCTGCGGGGGGATCAAAGTGGCGACACGTTCACCATGTACAGCCCCCCAAAAACTCACCGGAAGCTCCACTCGATGGGCCCGGAGGCGACCAGCCGTCCCGACGTTCGTCCCGCGCGGCGGGGTTTAGTCCTCTCCCATGCGACACCGCCGGGCTTTTTTTCTCCGCTTGGCGAGAGGAGGAGGCGGCGGCGGCGGCGGCAGCGGAGGAGGAGGGGGCACGAAAAATTCATCTCCTGACAGATTCCGCCATACTGGATTTTTGTGTTCAGGCCCAGCGTCACATGGAGGAGCGCCCCTGCACGCAGCAAGGGGCGGGGTCAGGCTGGCCCGTGCGCGTTTGTGTGCGTGCGCGTGCGTGAGCGTGGGTGCCGTGTTTGCGCGTGCTGTTTGTTTGCGTGCTTGCGTGCGTGCTGTTTTCATTCTTGCGCATGTGGTACTTGCGTGCGTGAGCGTGAACCTACGTAAACATCTTGCGTGCGCGTATGCATAGGTGCCTATGTACGTAAACGCACAAACCAGTAGTGGGCCTGAGGTAAGAAGCACAAATGCGGCCAAATGCGGCCAAATGCGGCCAAAAACGGCCAAATGCAGCCAAATGCGGCCAAAGTACTCACACGCTATACTTAAGACTACAAACCAACCAAAACAAATCAATGAAAAATACTGTTAAAGTACAAATGGTCCTTTTGCTCATTTCACATACAAGCAACTGTTTACATCATTACAGCACTCAAAAATAGTCAAATGAGTCGGACTGCAATGTTCTTAACATCAAAAATATACACATTTTCATATTTTTTCACAATTCCATTCTCATATTAAATGACATATTTCTTGTATCTAAAAGGGAAAACATCATGTGATATCTTACATGTGGCTTATAACTACTCAAAATAGATAGCGAGGGAGAGAGAAAGGTCAAGAGAGAGAAATCGATCAATCGGTAGAATAGAGCTCCAAAGGCTTATTTACTGTGGGCAGGAGCAATTGGATAAGATCTCAATCAAGAGTTCAATCATGCTTGACTTGATTACAGTGGGGGGAAAAGTATCCATGATTCAAATAAAATGTGTTGTACATTAAAGTTAAACATAGCTGAACTGCACTCAGGTATTGATTCTTTCACGTTCCGCTAGAGGGCGCCCATGTACCACGACTGCTACTTGTACCACAATTGAGAACCACTGTTTTGTCTGATTTTGTGTTGTTTTATAGGGCATACCCAACAAGCGTGTGCATTTTTTTTTTCATCAAAAGACAATATGTTACCGTGAATATTTTTGCTGACCCTCACGCTATAGCTCTCAGCCCCCAGCTTGAGAACCACTTAGCCGTACTACTCAGCATTTAACACACATCGAGCGGAAGCAAAATGAAACAAGCGTTATTATCAAATTCTTGCTCAATGTAACACGAGGGACCTTTCTCATTCCCTGCTCGAATGCAATGAATGTTCATTTCCACTGCTTGATATTAGATTTGGCCTCTCGCACAGCCGCCCAGCCCACACGAGGCCGGCTTTTGCTGGTTTGATTATCGTAAGATGTTAAACAGTTTCTCGGATCGGGGCCAGTCAACAGAGCGCTCCGCTCCGGTTCTTTTTTCGCACGAGTTCAACGGTCAGACGCTGTTGACAATATCCAACGACTTCTCGTTCAGGGTGTTGCGCTATCTGGCATCATAAAGTCATTCAAACATGCATAAAGGTCAAGTTGATTGTTTCCAATCTTTTGAGAGGGAATCATCTCTACATTGTCTTCCCGTTTTGATTATTTTTAGCCCGGGCGCAGCTTTCTGCTGCTTGACGTGCATTTATGAATCGGGGTCGTTCCTCTTTTGGAGTACAAGGGAGGTCTGTTGGGATGGCCGTAACCATGGCAACAGAGAATTGTAATTTGTATTCGGCAACAGAGCATCAGTTATGTAAGGTGACCGACCGCGTCTTGTTGCGCTTGAGCGCACGCGCTAAAGACACGAGACCGTGGCTCTGGCACACTCGCTTCCAAAAAATTGGCAAAGTGATAAGAAAACGTCATCAAATTTGAGCCAACAATTTCAAAGCGTGTAAGTTGCAGCTTTGTGAGACCGCACATGACCACAAACTAAACAGAAGACGGGACAGCCATGTGCAATAATCATGCGATCTAATTAGCATCTTGAGCTGACACACCTCTTAAACATCCAAACAAAAAGTTGATGTTTTTCTTCAGTCCCAAATGACAATATGCTGTTTTTACAATGTAAATCCAGCCTTAATGTGTTCAGCTCTCGTGTGGCTGACAAATTGCTCTATTTATTGCTTTTACCGCATGTAAGCAATAAAAGGCCATAAAAGATCATCATTATCAGACATACTAAAAAAAAAAAAAAAAAGAAGGCTTTAATCCAGATTTGTCATAAAACCCAGATTGGTTCTGGACATCTGTATTATTGTTATAAGGACTCTCATAAAAAAAAAACATCAAAGTGTGTGTAAATGCATGTGCGGTCAGAGCAGTGACGTCAAAAGACGGATTAGACTGGCTTATTTTGCCTAGAACGGCACATGTGCAATTTGGTCAGTGTCGCGTTCATCGTGCCAAGTAGCTGATGTCAGTTTAACCGTTTTGCGTCCAAGGGAATCAGCCAGTGAGTGAGCCAAAATATCAAACACACTCACACACACCTAAAAACTCTCGATGATCTTCAAATCAATCACATTTTGGCTGGTGGCTGGCTGGCTGGCTGGCTGGCTGAAGAGCAGCAACGGGGCCAGAAAAGTCAACAGGCCTAGCGTAAAGTAGCACCCTGCCACCGCAGCGGACACATCACACGCAGGCTGCGGACCAGACCACTTGTAAGACACACACACAACTGGCTGTTAGCGGTTAGCCAGGGGAATCTCAAGTCTCACCCAGCGTGCTCCCGCATGACTCAAATGCAGCGTGCGGACAAAGTAGCAAGACCTCAGTGTTGCTTTCTTTACGCTCAACACATAACAGTTACATCCAGTGCAAAAAAAAAAGAAAAAAAACAAGTGCTTGTTATTTCCATACAGTGGTTGAATATAATGTGGGCTAGCAACCCACCTTAGTTACTGTGTATGTCAAACTTTTAATGAGTTGTCCCGATGACATCTAGGAGCTGAATTCATGTGTACCTTTAAAAGTCGCCGGAAAACAAAAAGACAGATTAAGACAATCTCAATTTCAGCAATCATCCTCTGTGCTATTGCATTGATTAGTGTCATCTTTTTGCTTGGAGTATTTGCAAAACAAACTGGAAAATATGGCTGCCCATTACACACAGAACAGAACTTGTAGTAAGTGTGGCTTCATTTATCCTCTATCATTATTATAGTCCAAATCAAAATCATTCCCACTTGAGTCGGTTCTGTTATTTTTAAGAGGACGAGTCATTTATACTCATTTTATGACCTATGCTATATTTATGCTCAATATTGCTCAAAGGAGCTGCTAATCCGTCAATAATTTCCTTTAGCAGATTTAAGTGTGTCATGATGGCTCCTTTGAAAGCTTTTTCTGGGAAGTAGAGTGACTTAGACACATTTAACCATGAAACCAGAAAATTCAATTACAGACCGGAGAGAGACATTTCAGCACTATAATTCAGCATTGACAATACCAGTCAAAAGAAAATGCCATAAACTGCTCAACATATATGCCGTATAGTTTGACAAATAGTCACAAAAAAAACCCCACACATCTTCCACCACATCAAGCGTCCATCCCTTAAATGAGTAATTATTATGCTCTAATGTTGTTTGTCTGATGTTTGCTGCATCTTTCAACATACATGCAACCCAGAAACTAAAGTGATCGACATGACTCATCAATAATGACATCATCAGGGGAATTGCTCTGACTACGTGTAGGCCTGTTTTCAGCATTAATTAGGAGAGTATGCCACTCAAATCATCAAAGCCTTGTTACTCATATTACCATTTAAAAATAAATAAATAAATATATGGTTGTAGCATCAAATTTTTTTTTTTAAATAGCCAAGTTTATTCTAGACCAGTAAGCAAAGCAACTTACGCAGCTAGTGTGTCGTCTTGAGCAAAAGCTCTCAAATTAGCATCGATTTGAAACCCTGCAACTGTGATTTGTAAAATGAATGAATAAATTGTAAAACAATATAGTACAATTATAATTCATTCATTCATTCATTCGTTCGTTCGTTCGTTCATTCATTCATTCATTCATTCATTCATTCATTCATTCATTCATTCATTCATTTTCCAAACCGGGTGGTAGGTGTGCTGAAGCCCATCCCAGCTGTCTATGAGCGGTAATATAAAGTTCAATAGTTGTATAGGATTGACTTTGCAATATTTTTGTTATATTGCGCTTCAGTAAGTGTGTGGAACAACGTGAAACAGAAAAATATATAACATATCTCATGAAAACTGTGTACACCATTCATGGTTGAGCTGGATGAATCAGATCATTATGGCTTCTTGTTTTAAAATCAGAAGAAGAAAAAATACAGAATAAATGGCCCATTTTCCCCACAAATACTTTTTCACCACCCCCTCCTTTTTTTTTGGTTTAGTTTGGCAGCTGTGTGATTTTCATTGTTAACACTGACATCTAGTGGATGTGGCTGTTATTGCGCAGTGACTGCTTTCGTGATGTCATTATCCTGCGACTCATCATAAATTTACCCCGCTGTAGGTTTTCAGGCAATCCTTCATTTCAAACGATTTAAATAGTTAACAATTCCGGGACATTTTCTCGTCAAACATTGCGACATCGTATAGCTGTAACAGGATCAACCAAATACGCCATTTCATGGGACGTGAGCGTGGTCATAATTCGGATTGAGTACCTGATTTACCCTGGCAAACAAAAATCGGGGCAAAGCACTATCTGGGCAACGTGGAAAGGCACAGTGAGAAATAGTGTCTGTATGTTTGTTTAATTGTTGTTTATTTTTAGTTTTCGACATGCCGCTCACGATGATCTATTTTTCATCAACAGCACATGCGACATTGGCTCGGATTGAAATATAATAGTGTCTTCATTGCCCAACCGCAAAAGCTGCCTCTTGGTTTCGTTGTTTAGCTCGAAGCGTGCTAACAGCATGGCTAACCCGGAGCAAGATTCCGTAGAACTTCACGGAGACGAAGAAATCATTGAAGTCATCGAGCTGAATGACAATGACGATGGTCCAGGTGCGTTGAAAATAAACTGGACAAAATCTCAACCATCTCTGTTTTTCTTGTGTCTCGATTTGAAATATCATGTGGCAATTAGCAAATGTTAAGTGTAATGTGTTTTAAATCCAAATTTGGCCATGATAAATTAGCACCTCTCAAATAAACACTTCCAATTCTTATCTCGATCCACAGACAATTCGAACCTAACCGTCTGCGGTCCCCACTTTCACGTTTTTAGTTTTACCTTTTTTCTTTTTTTTTTTTTACCCCAATAAAGGTTGATCAGCCAACACGTTGGCCATCAGCTTGAATTGAAACGTCTACCATTTGGCTTGTGCTGACAGATAACTTGGCAGACGACATGGAGGACATTGGCTTTGAAGAGCCCGCCGATGCAGACAACGACGACGAAGGCTGGGAGACGGAGGACGAGATGGAATTGGAGCGGGATGACAGCGACTTGACTTTCTCCAAACACACCGGTATTGGTGCCATGCACCGTGGTCTTCCCTGCCATCAAGAAAGCAATCAGTGTTTGACTTTGAATTTCCCTGTGGTCTTTTTCAATTGTATTCCCCATTCAGGCTCTGTGTTTTGCGTGAGCTTGGACCCAGCCACTAATACCTTGGCAGTGACCGGAGGAGAAGACGATAAGGCGTACGTGTGGAGAGTGAGCGATGGCCAAGTTGTCTTGGAGTGTACTGGTGAGTCTGCAGATGTTGATTACAAAATGACATATCTTGAAAAAAACATAGCAAGAGAACACCGTATCATGTGGAAACCTTGACAACTTCTCCCATTTTTTTCCCCCCCTCCCGCACAGGTCACAAAGACTCTGTCACGTGTGCTGTTTTCAGTCACGACTCCTCGCTTGTGGCTTCAGGTGACATGAGCGGCCTGATTAAAGTCTGGAAAGTGGAGAGCAAAGAAGAGGTCTGGTCTTTTGAAGTCGGAGATCTGGAGGTAAAGCACATTTTGCTTTGATTTCTGGAAAATGCAGTAAGAGCTCAAGTCTTGTTACCTGACTCTTCAGTGGTTGGAGTGGCATCCCTGCGCTCCAGTGCTCCTGGCAGGAACCGATGACGGTAACATGTGGATGTGGAAGATTCCCGGTGGAGACTGTAAAACCTTCCAGAGTTCTGCATGCCAGTCCACCAGTGGCAAAGTCCTTCCTGACGGTAACCCGCAAAAAGGAGTACAGTCATGCCTTCAACTTCGGACAAAATCATATTCCCCCATTGAAATGAATGGAAATGCCATCAATCCGTTCCAGCTCCCCAAGATTTTCCATGATGACAATATATGCTTGCACATGATGTTTTTTCTCAGGTAAACGCGCTGTGGTGGGTTATGAGGACGGAACCGTGCGCTTGTGGGATTTGAAGCAGGGCAACTGCATCCATGTCATCAAAGGTGAATTCGTGTTGATCTCATTAGAAAACCAGAATTGAGTTGGAAGACATTTATAGAAGAAAGTAAGATAGAAGGAGGTGTTAAACCACCGTCTACAATTTTTTAATAACATTTCCCTTAGTATCAGTAATGGAAATGACTCATTGCAGATCACTTCATTATTCATTTTCTCTTTACCATCTGCATTTAAAAAAAAAAAAAAAAAAAAGGTCAGGATGGACACCAGGGGGCGCTAACATGCCTTACATGCAACAAGGATGGCTCGTTGGTCCTTACTGGCTCAGTGGATGGTAGCGTCAAGCTCATCAACACGGCTACGGGCAAGGTGGGTGCCATGGCAACACAATTGCAAAGATAGATGCGCTTTTTTTTACATCACTATTTATTTTTGACACTTTTTACTAGGTGGTGGGCGCGTTCTCTTTGGACGGGGGCAAAGCCAAAGGATCGAGAGATGGGGAAGAATCCAACTCTGTGGAGTCGGTGGGGTTCTGCAACATGTAAGTTGGCTTCTTGTAATGGATATGCATCTTTTTTTTTTCTTCTCCCCAACGCTTGTGGAACACACTCATAATGTGGGCGGTCATCTTGTGTCTTCTGCAGCCTTCCACTCATCGCCGCGGCGTATCTGGATGGCACCTTGGCCATTTACGATCTTTCCACACAAGCGCTGCGACACAGCTGCCGGCATGAGGTTTGTCGTTTTGCCGCTCGCAAACTTGACAGGCAGCGTGAAAGGCAAATCCTTGACTCTCTTCGCCTCCAGGCTGGCGTGGTTCACCTGCAGTGGGAGGAGTCTTCTTCGCTGGTGTCCACCTGCAGTTTAGACGGAGCGCTGCGCCAATGGGACGCTCGCTCCGGCAAGATGGTGTCCGAGTATCGCGGTCACGCCGCTGAGATCTTAGACTTCACAATGAACAGGTGGGACATGGCGATTTTTTATTTTTATTTTTTTTAGCTTTATAGCAGACTTGGCTGCAGCTTGACGTTGTTCATCTCCTCCAGGGAAGCGACAGTGGCAGTCACTGCCTCAGGAGACAACCAAGCCAAAGTCTTCTGCCTCCAAAGGCCCGATCGATAAAGAAAAAAAAAGAAGAAGAAGAGAGTGAATGCAGCAGAGAGAAATTCCAGGAATCAGGACAGAACCTGAACCCAAAAAGATTTCAAGTCCTCGCATGGGCTTGTTACACTTTTGTAAAGCTCCACCTGATGAACTTTGCCGAAATAATTTCTCATCATGTTTGAATGGTCAAATTCCCTCCGGACTTTGTTTTATTATTCCTACCTGGGCTAACCTAATTGTAAATACAGCATGGAAAAATATACTAAAAGCACATTTTACTCCATCTGATTTTTTTGTTTTTATTGTTTGGTACAAATCATGTTCCCACCAATTATCAGGATATAAGTCACTTTTCAACTTTGTGATCCGTTGAGTGGCATCTTGTTTGTAATCTTGACATTTGATCAGATCAGAAAGAAGCTTGTAAGACATTTGGGAGCCAAGAAGACTTCTGAAGAAGTGACTTTTCCTTAATTGCACTTTAAATGTCATGAATAAACTAAGCGGCTCAACCCTTAAACTCAATTGAAGCATACGGGGGTTCATGACGTAAGATTGGTATCAATGGTCCAACTGAGTAGCACAAATCTCCCCTGGCTGGCCGGCTGGCTGGCCGGCTGGCTGGCTCCTAACCTAATCATAACTGATGGTGCAGATTATCTTCATTTTTGAAAGTTCTCAACGAGTCGGTCAGCCTGGCACCAAAAACTGCGCTCGAGGCCCAACAATCAGAATCGTAGCTAAATCCGTTCCAACTTGAAACTAGTGGTGGGATTGTTGTCCTGCCTCACAGGAACGAGGATAAACATCCTGTGCACAAGTGCTCCATCCGTCTCCCAACATTTCTGGAGCCTCTGAGCTCATTGTGTCTCGTTGTGTATTGTAACTCATCCAGACACGGGGTGTGAATTGTCACAATGTGTCTTGGGCCATGGTAAGAAACAGAGCTCGGGTTCCAACTTTGGCCGCGTGTCTTCCTTTCTCAAGTCGAGATGTTGTGATGTCCCGTCTAGCCTGGTCCTCCTGCGTAGCGTCTTTGCAGACGCATCCAGCTTGTGTTTAAAGCCATGATCTGACAGGCCTCCAAACTCTCACGGCCTTGGAAAACAAAGACAGCCTACGTCGTCCTTCCATCAGACGCTGTGTTTAGACACCCGGCGGACATGTTGTGAATTTCTGACATACTGTATGCCGTGACTGAGTGAGTGAGCGAGTGAGTGCGTGCAGCACAAGTTACCTTTTTTTCTTAATGCCAGCACTTGCAAGTTGATATTAAAATTTAATATAATAAATTTATATTTAATATACAATATTTAAAATTATTATACATATTCAAAATATATTTAATTTAATATCAATTTAAATATAATATTAAAATGAAACTATATTTTGCTAACAATTTATACAATTGACAGTTGTCACGGTCGGGTGTGGAGCATGGAGCAGGACGACCAAGTGCAGCTTGGACCAGGGTTTATTAAAGCAACTCAAAAGGCAAACTGACATGACTTAAACAATAACTTGACTGACTGACCGGGACGTGGAACAAGAAGACAGCAGGACATGACGGCACCAAGACAGGACGACAACACCGAACGACAGCAACCAAAACCAAAACCAAAACCAATGATCCGACAGGGAGAGAGGGGCAGACAGGACTTTTATACACGACAGGTAACGAGAGGCAGGTGGGAACAATCACACTGATCATGGGCACACAGGAGGGGAGGGGCGAGCACACAGACAGAAACCAAGACAACAGACACATAGTTGGAGCAGTTGGGGACGAGACGTGACAACAGTAAAAAAAAATCATGACAGTTGTAAAATTATCCATCCATCCATTTTCTGAACCGCTAAGTCCCCACGGGGGTCGCGGGCGTGCTGGAGCCTATCCCAGCCGTCATCGGGCAGTAGGCGGGGGACACCCTGAACCGGTTGCCAGCCAATCGCAGGGCACACAGAGACAAACAACCATTCGCACACGCACTCACACCTAGGGACAATTTGGAGTGATCAATCGGCCTACCAAGCATGTTTTTGGGATGTGGGAGGAAACCGGAGTGCCCGAAGAAAACCCACGCGGGCTCGGGGAGAACATGCAAACTCCGCACAGGGAGGGCCGGAGGTGGGATCGAACCCGCACCCTCCTAACTGTGAGGCGGACGTGCTACCCAGTGCGCCACCGAGCCGCCTGTAAAATTATTATATTTAAAATATAATATTTAATTGAATATAAATTTAAATATAATATTAAAATGAAACTTTATATTTATTTTTGTTATCAACAATTTATACAACTGACAGTGAAAAATCATGACAGTTGTATCGAGGACATTTCAATGACTTTTTACCACTTTCCCCCCCCCCCCCCCCCCGCCCCCCCCCCCCCGCACTTGTACTAAGATGGCGGGTAGCTTTCCTGTCTCTATTTGGTTAGGTGTGTTCCAGTAAAGTGCTCACCAAATTGAGTGTTCACCTGCAACTGGATTAGATGACAGTGTGGCTCGGAGCCGTTACCAAAATTGGCTGCTGACCAATTTAAATCAGGATTTTGTTTGTTTTTTATATCAAAGGAATAAATGTACACCTTGGATAGGAGATGCAAGGGGATGAGAGAGAGCGAGAGAGCGAGAGAGAGAGAGAGAGAGAGAGAGAGAGAGAGAGAGAGAGAGAGAGAGAGAGAGAGAGAGAGAGAGAGAGCAAGTCAGTGGGTCAGAAGTCTGCGACCTCCTCCTCCTTCTCCTCCTCCTCCTCCTCCTCCTCCTCCTCCTCCTCCTCCTCCTCCTCCTTTCCAGCGTGCGGACAGACGTTTGGGCTGCTCAGTGTCTTCTTGTGACGTTTCCAGAACTTGGGATCCACTAAAGGGATTATAAAGGAAGCAGCCATGATCATTCTGAGCGAGCGCAGATGTGGCAGGCAGGCAGGCAGGCAGGCAGAAGGGATGATAACATGCTGAATGGATCCGACCGGACCCATCTTCACTCAGAGAGGTAAAACCCGATTTCACTGACTTAGTTTGATTTTCCAAAAAGTCACTGTGTAATCTAGCAAAGGTTGTGGGATTGACACTTGTCATCTTTTACCTGTAATATGAGTGAACAGTGAATGGACCATGTGTCTGTCATATGGGAGGGAGGAAGCGTGGTTCGTCCCTGCTTCATAAACTGCAGTTTGATTCAATTTCTAAAAGTTAACCTAAGCACTAACCTCCATTTACAACCCATTATTTGCTCCATCAAATGTCTATTGTCTTCATATTGTTTGTCTTTGCTAAACTACCACTAGTAAATTTCAATTTTTTATTTTTTGTTGAATCAAATTTCAGTTTTCCAAGTCAATCGGATTCAAGCAGGGCTTTCATAATCAGTCGTGTGGGCAGAAGTTAATCAAACAAAGGGCCTCTTTGAATTCTGTCTTTTGATTCAGAAGAAATATCTGAGCAAGATAACCGACAAAAGCTTGTTCCGATTCTAAAAGGGATTACGAAAAATGGAATTTGATCTTATCCATAATTGTTTATGGCAAAAGTAATCAAAGCAAAATGCCACCAAAGAAGTTCAGTGAGTCTGCATGACGGCCGGCCGGCCGGCCGGCAAGATTCATGACCAGAGCCACTGACTCCCCTGGAGTCGGATGCCAAAATATAAGACTGGCTCATATCTTCATTTTGAAGTTCAACATTGAATTGTTGAATTTGTCTAGGATTTTTTATTATCAACGCTTTTAATTGTAAACAAATAAATAAAAGAATAATTCATGTTTACATCTTACAATGATCCTTTGACATTTTTCACAGAGGTTAAGGAAGGATGTGATTTTCCAAAGAGGCGCTTTCTTCATATTTGGCACCAAATGTACAGCCACCCACTGCTTCGATGTTAATGTATCTCTTACTAGTCGTCTGTCTGTACGACCGCTAATGAGTCCAAGGTTAATAAGTCCACCTCCCACAAGTCAGCTGGGACAAGATTGATCTTCCCGTGTGGCTATGAACAGAATGTGCAGAGTAAAAAGAACAGGACGGATAGACGTCAAAATACTCAGTGGCAGAGCTCGAGGGGGGAAGCGTGGGGGCACTGCCCCCCCCCCCCCCCCATTGTTTTCAGCCCACATTTGCATACATTTATCAGCATTTTCTGAAGAATTTGTGTCGTTCGCAAAACAAATCTTTATTTTTGTGGACGCCTTTGATATCTCCTCGGTTGGTCGTCTGATTTGGGCATCCCGCAGGGTCAGCGCACGTTGATGGGAGCGGCGCGTGCGCGTTGGGATCCCCAAGAATGGAGTGCGGCGAGCCTGGCGCTGTGCTCAGCCAGGAAAAGCTGATCTACGCCATCACCATCCCGCTGTCGGTTTCCATCATCCTAACCAACCTGGTGATCATCTTTGGCATCGTTTGCACCCGGCAGCTCCACAACACGCCCAACTACTTCTTCCTGAGCCTGTTAGTGGCGGACCTGTGCACGGGCGTGGCGCTCCCTTTCATATCTCTGATGGGACTCAACCGCCAGCTGAGTTTCGGCTCTTGCCTGGTGGCGCACATTCTCCCAAACTTCCTCTTCCTGGCGTTTCTGCTCAACTTGGTGATGGTCCACTACGAGCGATACGTATGTATCGCGCAGCCCCTGCACTACAGCAACTTGTGGATGCATCGAAGTTTCCCCCTGGCCTTGCTGTTGGTGTGGATGCCGCCGCTCCTGTACGCGTCGCTGCCGGCTTTCGGCTGGAACAACTGGAGCGGCCCGGACCGGAACAGCTGTTGCGCACGCGACCCCAAGTTCCCCCTTTCGTCAAATTGCTCGGCCAACGTCACGCCGTGCTGCTCGTACAGACGCGTCTTCACCAACGCCTTCATCTACCTGGAGGTCTACGGTCTCGTCCTGCCCGCCATCCTCACCATTGGCGCCATGACCTGTCGCGTCCTGTGGATCACGCGGGGCCAACTGAAAGACATCTGCCGGCTGCACCGCTCGGTGGAGCGCGGCCAAGCTTCGGACCAGGAGCAGCGGCTGAACATGCGCTACACGCGCTGCCTTGTGGCGGTGTCCTTGACTTTTCTGGCCTGCTGGCTTCCCTACCTCATCTACATGCACGTGTGCATGGCTTACTTGATCAGCGACACCAAATGGAACTCCAATACGCTCATCGTACTCTCATGCATGGGTATTGGAAGTATGACTGTGGTGCCGCTGGTGCTGGGCCTCGCCAACCGGCAGTACACGCGACCGGCGTACAAGCTGCAGCGGAAACTTCGAGACAGGTGGAGGCAGAAGATTCAGACGGCAGGCAGGGAAGATGCCAATGACAATGCTACCGAGTAGCTTTTGTGGCAATATATGATTTATATTCAAACTTTTACGATCGGTCCAAAACAATTGACCAGAATGTGATGATGCAGCATGGCTCTATTTTCGTCTACACGCCGCTTTTGTGCTTGAACTTGTCAACTCATGTCAAAAGGTGTACAGCAGTGGCTCTCAAAACGGGGTCCGTGAGCTTGGCAAAATAATTGGTAAAAAATTCTTACGTCACATCCTTTCAAAAAGTGCGTTCCTAGTGGATTTGAAAAGTCTACACCCCTGCCCTGCTACACATGCAAGTTTTCAGTGACTGAACTCAATATGTTGCATCGGTGATGTTGACACTGATCGAGTAGTCGTTGTTGTTGTTCTGGTAACGGTTGATTCGTAGTAGCTGAGCACCTAGTAGGGGTCGCCAAACAATGGCAGGGTCATGTGACCGTCGCATTGTTAGATTTCACTCACGCACGCACGCACGCCCGCACGTAACGATGTGGTTTGAGCGCCTCTTGTTCCTTTGGCTGCACTTGAAATGATTGTAAGCAGTTTCCCTCTACCTCCCGCCTGGCCTGCAATGTTTACTCCTACTTTCCCCAGCGGTGGGCTGGCTGTTTATCTATGTACTGGTATGCAAGCTGAGGAGGAGACAAGGATGCACTCCCTTGACTAGTCCATCTACAGTAAGAAGACACAAGGAATAATATTGACCTAAGTTCCATACGGACATTTATTAAGAGGCTCGTGGCAGAAAGTGGGCTAGCGCTCAGGAAGTACAATTTCCATTATTATTTTTTTTAAATGTCAGTATAAGGACTGCAAATGTGTGCTATGTTTATTAAAAGATGTATTGATGTTGGAATAAATGTGGAATATATTGTGTGCCTGACTGAAAATGGGCTTTTATGTATGTGTAACATGTAGCACGTGGGTGGAAAGAAGATGGACCCAGGAGCGAGAGCAGACTAATGAAATTAGGCGCAAACAAGGTCTAAAATGATGCACGGCGTGAGGAGAAATGAGATGCCCGCATGGATCCGGGTGTTCCTCCAGCATGTTAAGTCCATGTACAAATATGTTTTCCGTATCGGAAGAACGTGGACATGTCACGAAGAATGAGAAGCTGTTGGGAATATTTAAGACAGGCTTTCGTCAGGGACGGTTTTTTTCCTCCATTATTTTGAACATGTATGAAACAAAAGAACAAAGTGTGACTGCACTTTTTTCAAGCTGTCAAAACGTACCCACATTTATCGACTTTGATAGTTTTACAATTTCTTATCGGTCAGTTTATTTCGTTTAGATGAGACAAATGTCGTCAATTAGCACGTTTTACCTACTGTATATTTGTCAGGATGGGAATGGAGCAGGGCGAGCAAATGCAGCTTGGACCAGCTTGGTTTATTGAGGGAAAAGGGAGTTGGAAGGGAGGATAAGGGGCCGGCCGGGAACAAGACCAACACAACCGGCAAACCAACATAACTTAACAAGACTAACACAACCAGCAAACTAACATAACTTAATGGACCCACCGACCGACCGCAGACTGGCTAACCGAAACAGAACTGACAAAAACAGGAACCAAGAAACAAGAACCAAGAAACATGACATGAGATGAGAAGACATCAACAATCCGACCGGGAGTGGAGTGACACGCAGACACGACTTAAATACATGACAGGTAACGAGAGGCAGGTGACTGTGATTACATAGCTTGGGAGTTGACACGGGAGGGGAGGGGAGGGGAAGGGCGGGGAGGGGAGGGGCGACGCCAAAACAAACCATGGCAACATATAGACATAATGAAACAACCGGGGACGAGTCGTGACAATATTGGACAAACCAAAAATGCATCTTATAAATCATAATCAAGTGCTGCTTTACAGCCGTAATTAATGTACCCAAACACCTTTTTTAAAATCTTACACAGTATATGAAGCCAAAACTCAATATGATATATTAAAAAAAAATAAAAGTCAGACTGAAAAGCATCTCAAACTCCCTTAAATATCCAGCCGATGTTGTAACATGACACTGCTGCACGCATGATGAGTCACAAACCAACATTTGACTCCACTGGTCCGTCCAATTGGGTGCTGGCTGCCTGGATTTTTAGAAATCTAAGCAAAAGAGAGGTTTGGATTTCATGGAACACAATTGTGGAGGCAAATGAAGACGGGATTTGTTTAAAATGCACTTTTATAGTGATGGGAAAAGGAAGCTGCAAATTTGCTTCATGAAGCAATTTTGGGACTTTTTGAATCCTCAAGATGGCACTGTTGATTTAAAGGAAGAGGTTTACGAAATAGGCACCCAGTCAAAAAAACAACAACTGGTTCACAAAGCTAATTTAAAGCTTCATTTTCCCGTTGCTACTTTCAACTACAGTACAGTGCAAAAAAAACATTGTTATTGTTAGCAGTGGGAGGTTGCTCCATTTTTTTTTCATGACGAAAAATACAACTCTATATTATTATAATTCATAACAACATAATAAAATAAAAAGCTCAAAACTAAGTTAACATTCTCACCTGAATTGCGTACGAGTTTATCCATTCTGCAATGAAGACAAAGAAAAATCAGTTTGGGGAGAAGTACTACTGATCATCTGTCCGCGGATGTGGCAAAACTAGTTGACATTTTCCCGTACTTCAACAGTACCTCATCTCCTCTCCCTCCAGCAGCTTGCGATAGGTGGCGATCTCAATATCCAAGGCTAGCTTGAGGTTCATCAGCTCTTGGTGTTCTCGGATCTGGCCGGCCATGTCTTGTTTGGCGCACCGCAGGGCCTCTTCCAGCTCACCGATGTCCTTGCGGGCCCCCTCCAAGCTTTTGTCTCCTTCCATGATTGCGTCGTCAACGTCCTTCTTCAGAGACTCCTCCTACAAGCAAAGAAACCAGCGACTTGTAGAAAGGCAAAACAAAGGAAAAAATCCCGAGACTTTCATTTGACTGTACTTATCCCAGCTCTGTCAACAAACCTTTCTTTTGAGAGCATCCAGGTCTCCATTGAGCCTCTGGATGAAGCGCACCGTGTCTGAGATCTCCCTCCGTACATCTCGTACTTCCTGCTCTCGCTGTCCTGCTTTAAAAACCATTGCGTCCATCTAGAAGCAAGCGGAATCAATCAGCGGTGTTGAATCATCCGACACGAGATGTCCTCCTCTTTACCTTCTTCTGGTTCCAATGCTCTGCTTCCCCTTTGCTACGAGCAGCAATGTTGGCGTACTGACCCTTGACGCTCTCGACAATCTCGTTCACGTCCAGAGAGCGCTTAGCGTTTCCTCGTATAACCACCGTCTCGTTTTGGATTTGAGATTGCAGCTCTTTGATTTCCTGCGAATGTTGGTGGGGTGGGAGTAGAAACAAAAACGAGGGGAGAAAACCTCCTGGTTACCTCATCGTAGCCGATCCTGAGGAAATCCAGCTGGCCCATCAGCTCTTCCAACACCAGAGTCAAATGGACAGCTTCCAAATGGCCTTCATCTGCATCCTTTTGTAAGGCACAATTTTAATACATGATACCAATGACTCCAAAAGTGTCCGAATGCAGGGTGCTGTTATAAAGTTTTGGGGACGCCTCCGAAGTCCTCAAAAGGAACAAATAATAATAATCATCATCATTTTACAAAACCAAGGAATTCTTCCGAAAACGCTGGTGAAGATTCATCATATGTTCCTTAAGGAGGATGTGTGGAAATGTCGAAAACAGTTCCCAGAAATATCGTAAAATACCCAAAAGTCGATCGATCATCTTAAGTGCCGAAATGTAGAAGCGAAAGGAGTAGCCACAGTACCTTCTTGGTGATGATGAATTCATTTTCCAGTTCTGCTTTCTTCAGCAACTCATCCTCATATCTGAAGCCAAAAAATAAAATGGGAAGTGTAGCGCCGAGCCGATATAGAAGGAGACAGGACGAGCTCTCACCTCTTCTTGCTGTCCTCTGCCACCTGCTGGTTGTGAAAGAGCTCGTCCTCAAGTTTTGTCTGGTCACCGAGTAAATTGTCAATCTGTTGCTTCAGCGCCTCCTCCAGTCGCATCGCTCTGCTCGTGATGTTCCCCACATATGCCTCTTGCTCTCGGAGGATCTTCAACTTTGTGTCTAATTTTTGCTTTTCATCTTCCTGGTGTTTCACCTGACACGGTGAGACAGACGATGGGCGCTCGGTTAAAAAGAAATCAAATCAAATAAGTCAAATATGCAGAAGTAGCTGTCGTTGGAATGAATCACAAGTGTACCTTTTCAATCAACCTGACAAACTTATCGTTGAGTCCCACCATGTCGTCCTTTTCCCTGAACTTGCCCGCCGAGTGCTCGTTGTTGCTCGGGTAGCTTCTGGCGGGCGTCGCGCTGCCGGCCGGGGTGTACGACTGGCTGCTGTAATCTCTTCCTTCGGACATCGCAAGCGGCGAGAGAACACGGTGACTGACACACAGAAAGAAGATGGGAGCACGATGGCTCGACCTCCCCGGCTCACCTCCATTTAAAGCAGGGTTGGGCCGATTGTTGCCTCCCCCCCGCCCCCACACACCTTTGCCTGCATCCAATCCAAAGGGAGAAAAGCGGAAGGACAGGGAAATGGGCCGAAGGGATTGAAAGAAAGAAAGAAAGAAAGAAAGAAAGAAAGAAAGAAAGAAAGAAAGAAAGAAAGAAAGAAAGAAAGAAAGAAAGAAAGAAAGACGGCAAAAAAGTCCAAATTCATTTTACTGTAGATGCTTTTTTTTTTTTTCCATCCAATCAAACAAATGCCAAGCCTGTTGCGAAAATGCAACAAGTAAAATGATACCAGGACTAAACTCGTCATGAAATCAATATTAACTTTTAAACATAACTTACAAAAGTAAATACACAAAGTATTTCTACGACCACTACTGACCAAAAAGCGCAACAGAAAAAAACCTGAATTCTGAGGAGGTTGGATGTTAGCCGTGAGCCAATAGCATCCATCCATCCATCCATCCATCCATCCCCAAGGGGCGGAATGGGTCGGTGCACTTATAAAATGATCAAGTTGCGATGTTATCGCGTTGTCAAGCTCCTCTTCTCTCATCATGCCTTCAAACACCGCTGCGAGCATGTTCGGTGGCGCGGGCGGAAGAGGCGCCAGGGCGTCGGTGGCCAGCTTGGAAGGCTTGCGCAACGTGCTGCGCAATAACGAATCGGACCGGGACTCCGCTTTGATGCGCGCAGCCGGTCCCGTCACGACCCCCGTTCCTCCGGCCCCTGCGGATGACAAACAGACGCTGCGAGGTTTGAACGGCCGGCTCTCCGGATACCTGAGCAGAGTCAAGCAGCTGGAGAAGGAGAACCAGCAGCTGAAGGAAGAGATCGAGGAGATTTGGGGGAAAAGGAGAACGGCGGAGGGCCGCGACTGGGGAGCGCTTGAGAAGCCGCTCAGTCACCTCAAGAATAAGGTGGACGTCACTCTCTAGCTAATATTTATTGACTCCCAAAAGTGCTCCATAATGTACATTGGGATGAGGTGAATTTTGCACTCCAACCTTTAAAGTCTTGAAGTCTGCTAACGTGTCTTTACTTCCTCAGATAAAGGAGGTCACCATGCATAATGCCAAGCTGCTGCTCCAGATTGACAACACCAAACTGGCCAATGCTGATTTCATGAACAAGTCAGTCTCTAGATTCAGCTTCTTCAGTTCATTTTTTTCCTCAAACTGTTGGAAATTTGTGTCAAATTCCGACCTGGCTTCCGGAACCTTAGATGCTCTTCTTGATTGAGCTTCTTCCGTTCTAAAATGTTCTCTTCCTCACAAGACTAGACTTGAACAAATGTTTGGAAAAAGGTCTTTCACGGACTCAGGTGAAGTACTAAGAGTTCCATTCCTGTCGTTGAGGCTCAATGATGAGACGAAGGCGAGGAAGGCGATTGAAAACGACCTGGATGACTTGAAGAAGAACATCGAGGACACCAAGCTGAGCAACAGACAAACACAGAAGGAGATTCATCTCGTGAAGGACGAGCTTGCCATCTTTGAGCAGGACCACAAAAACGTTGAGTCTTAACGTCAACACCGCCAAAATGAAGAGCCCAATCCACTTTGGGACTCGAGCGTCTCGTACTTTGCAGGTTGTGGATGACCTGTGTGAGAAGATCAAGAACTCTGAGATCAATGTGGAGATTGAAACTCCCAACTCCAACTTGCCTGAGATTGTCAACAATATCCGCAAGCAGTACGACAAACTTGCCACCAAGAACCTGAAGGAGACCGAAGATCGGTACCAGAGCAAGGTACCTGACGTGTGGACTCGCAATCTCTTCCGTGTTATTTTACCTCACTTTGCGTCCTCTTTAGTTAGAAAACATCAAGGTTGAAGAGGCCCGCAATGCCGAAGCATTGCAGTCGGGGAAGTTGGAGCTCAAAGATTTGCTTAAACAGAAACAACATCTGGAGGTCAAGGTTCAGGGTGCACACAGCACGGTGAGCCATTATTAAATTCAAAGATCCAGAAATGATATGCTAGAGCTAATCTCAAGATCTGACAAGATATGAAAACTGTCTCCAGATCTTCAATCTGGAGGAAAGCTTGAGGTTCACCAAGTTGGAGAACGGGCGTCGACTGGGCCCGTTCAACCGGACAATCTTGGACTTGGAACAGCAGTTGAGGAAGATGAGAGCGCATGTGGAGAGCCAGTTGGAGATGAACAAGGACCTGCTGTGCGTCAAGATGAAACTGGAGTCCGAGATCGATAACTACCAGCAGCTGATGTCGGACAATTTCGACAGGTGGGACCCTCCCTAACTCCCTCCCTCCCTCCCACGTTGTATTTCGTATTCACTGAAAACGTGTTGGTATTCTCTTCTGACAGGGTGGACTTTTCTTTAGACCAGGGTCTGGCTCATGGTAAGTCCTGGACCTAATTGGAAGAACTAAACAAGCATTTATCTAATAAAATTTGACTCGGTATGTTTTGTTCCAAAAGAGCAGCAAAAGCCTGACGGGGAGGAGCGTGAAGTTATGAAGGAAGAAAATGAAGCCGCTCCATCACAAGCTCCACAAATCAAAGAAGAAGAAGTTTTGACCGAGCCAACTGATGACCTTGCTGTGAGGAAAAATGCCAAAATTAGGAAGAGCTCCTCTTCTGAGTCTGAAGAGGAAAAGGCCAAGAATGAAGGCCAAGAGGAAAAAGCTTGATCCAATGGTGCTTTGCGGTCACATCGATGCATCTGCAAATTGAAATCTTGGTCGAATAAAGAACAATAAATTGTAGTTTTTTTAAATGTCATTCTTGAATTTGAAAAAATAAACAATTGACTGTCCTTTTCTTCTGTGTGATATTTGTTGGCTTTGAATTTCATCAGCAATGTCTCTAATTCAGTGTTTCCAATCCAAACCTTTATTGAGCCAAGGCACATATTTTAAATCCACCAAAGAAAAAATGACAAAAAAGTAGATACTGTACAATAATCTCGTCTCAAACTTACTTGGGGCCTGTTTTACTCAATACAAAGCTAGTTCTAAACAGCAAATTTCATTTCTTATTTAATGCCTTTTCTGCCTGGCATCATACACCCCACCAAACACTACCTTTCTACTTCAATACAGACACCTCTGTATTATACACACACAATCCAAGATGATTTTCATGGTATTCGAGTGTTTTATTATTTTTTTTTCCCTCAAATGACAATGACATGAAAGCGCAGAAGGGGTGAATGTCAAATAAGAGTACCAATGAAACAAAAGATATATTGTATCAAAAATGTAATTTTATATATATATATATATATATATATATATATATATATATATATATATATATATATATATATATATATATATATATATATATATGCGAGTATTTATATAGGACTAATAGTGCTCTTGGAATGCCCTGTTTCCATTACCTTGAGCCTTGGCTTTTTATATGAACTTTATTTGTTATAAAGAATAAGAAAAGAAAAAAAAAAAGCGACTTGATCATTTGGAGTGGGCTGTGTGGGGGGGTGGGGGGGGCGTTTAGAGGCATCCTGGAGGCCTGTCCAATGTGCCGTTGAGTCGCAGCGTGGTGCGTTGGCGAGTGGCCACGGACGGTGGCTTCGCTTCGTCTGAGCTGTCAGCGAGCTGGCCGTCAGCGAGAGAAGGTCTTGCCACTGGAAAGGCAATTCACATCAAAGCTGAACATTATGCTGCATCTATTGTGACCGTTTATTGATGAGGAAATGAGGAAGTCATTGAAGGCCACATGGGCTCTAGTTCCACATGAACTCCGTCTGCACGCTATTTCCAACTGCGGAGGGTTTCCCCCAATCCAAATTCCTTTGGAACTACTTTGAACTTGGGGTGGGAATCGCAGCTGTAACTCTCGGTACGACATTGCCGCAATATTTGGCCCACCATAACAACACTGAAGCTTCTCAAAACGGCACTACGAGTCCGCCGATGGTTCCGCAACTCCTTTTCATGAAGCGCCCCAACACAGTTCATATATTGCAAATGCACATCATTGATTTTTGTGGCCATAAAGCAAAGTGTGGCGAGTCTCTGTTACCTCTGAAAAAGCCACCTACACACGTGTGTGTGTGTGTGTGTGTGTGTGTGTGTGTGTGTGTGTGTGTGTGTGTGTGTGTGTGTGTGTCATCTTGTGCATTTTCCTCTCTCTTGGTGATGACAATACAACCACAGTCGGTTTTGGATTGTCGCAGTCAATTGTTAGGAACACATTCATTGGTTCCACATAAGATGGATGCTTGATAAGTGTGAAACCATACTGCAACTATAGCCATCCAATTAATTCTTACAGAAGAATTAGCGACACACCTTGTGACGATTTGACCCACTTTTAGATGGAAACCCGGCCGACATTTGGGAGACAAACTAGAGGCTACGTACGAAATGGTCTTCATTTCCTTCTTCTCAGCGTCTGGTCGAGCACGGTTGAGAACCTTGAGGAAGTCTGACGTCTTGGCCCTCATGCGTGTGTGAATGTAGGCCTGTGGAAAGGACACGATACACATTTTCATCTCGGGTTGTTAGAATCAAGAAATGTTTAAAAAAAAAAAAATTGGTGACAGTTTCCCAAGTTGAGAGGTTTCATCTCATGCTAAATACGTGCCTTAGCTCAATAACGATTGGGCAACACCGCTCTCTTCAGCAGATAAGGATAGGATGCAAACAAAACACTCTATTGTGCGTTTACCGTCATGTTTCTCAACACACATATAGGGAGGGAGACAGACACACACCCACACCCACCCATAAACCTGCCCACGCTGACTCCAGTCTGTCTGCGCAAAAAAAAAAATACATCCTACTCACAAAAGCCATACATGAACCTGAAATTAAAGTTGTTGAAAATTGTCTGAGAAGTATTTACAATTGCAAAAAAGTCCATTAAGGAAGGTGTAGTCATGTTTACTCAAACGCCCTAAAAGCTGACTGATGAATGTGCGTGGCGGCACCGAGCGGACTTTCTATCGAGAGCGGAGGATGGAACGTACCATTAGAGTGACTCTTTAAAAGCGTGTCATTAAAAGGAGACTGCCATTGTGAAATAACCGGAGATTCTAGCACATGGCGCAACTTCTCGCCTTTTGTCCGGAACTAAGTATAACAAGGGTTTCTTTTGAAGTTTACTGTACAACCAAACAAATGACAGAATTTCACAAGGTGTATTTAACAAATCCGTATAAAGGCTAAATAAATTAGCAATGGTGTTGCGGTGATTAGAAACCTTTAAGCAACATTGAGAATGTTTTGGTTGGTGTTTTTTTGCCAAACTTAGCTCTGTAAACAGAGCTGTAGATCTATTTATTTTTTTAATGATACCATGCAAGCAGCAGGGTGACATTTAATGACTTATAACATCAACAAAAAAAGGCTTCTGGCAAGTTCACCATCTGCCCTCTATTCAAACTCACCTTGGAGCACTTTATGTGGTAATGCAGGTAGTCCCTGAAAGTGTGGATGAGGTTGATGGTGTTGTCTCTGGCGTTGGCATTGGTATGACGTGGGAAAAGGACTACAGAGAAGAAGAAGAAGGAAAAAAAAGAAGGCGACGGGTACGCGTAAGGAATGGCGCAAATAGAATATAGAATCGAATGCCCTTTATTGTCATTTTACAACTTAAAGGCATGCGCCTTAGCAGAGCGCTCACTCACCAAAGGTGATGTAGCCGATGTTGTCCCCGATAGCTGCGTCTGTGTCCTTGAGTTCCAGAGGCGGCTCCCTGTGGCTGAACAGAACCTGCGGGGCTGTGTGGCTTGCTCTCCGGCCCTCTTTGAACTCCTACGTGAAAATTTGAAGGTGACGGAATGTCATTTTTTTTCCATGTGTGCACAAAAGTCTAAATTATGTTTGTGTTTTTGGAACGAATACTGAGAAATCAGTTTTGTTTTGAAAAACAAAAGAACGAATGATAACATGGACTTGTCTCCATTGCCGGCCAGATAACTTCAGCCATAAATGTTCCACACCTGCATGAAGACTTTGCCGATGATGACATCGTCGTCGTCTTTGAACACTGTGCTGAACACCACCGTCACCCGGTCTTTCTTGGCCTCCAAATACCTGCGGCGAGCAAAGTGTTCAAAGTGCACCGCTTCAAATGGTCGCCTATGAGGAAAAAAAAAAAATCCTTCTTGCACATACATGGACTCATCATCTCTGTAGTGGACCACAGCCCTCTTTTCGCCTTCTTTGCCCTCCTCCTGGAACTTGAAGTACTTTTCGAAAACGGAGGCAAAGCAGTTTCTCTTCAGCATCCCTGCTTGATGCACAACCTCGTCTTTGTTGCCTGGTAGGGCGTCCAGGTCATAGAGGAGTGACACATTGTAGCCTGAAAGCAAAGCAAATATTATTAGGTAGCAGGTACGGCGCTTTCATTAGCCTGAAGCTAACATTAGCATAACATGAACATACCGGCCTCTGGTGAAACAAGGAAGCTTCCGTACACTCTCTTCAGCAGCTGACAACAGAAACATATATTGGTGTTCAAAATGATCAAACAGTGGCCAATTTAGCTGATTCTGATTCAACTTTTATGTCAACTTGCTGTGCTTTCGGTTGCGGTCTGTCTGGTTTGCTCGATCAGGACAATACTTTTAATTTTGTAAGGTGCCTGCTACATCTTCGGCTTATGTCCCCGCCGTCATTGACTTGGTTGGCACTTGCGACCGCTCGAAAAAAAAGGCGGCGCTCAAGTTCATATATTTTACTTACAATCGTGGAGAGTGATTTCACTCACATATTCACTGAAACAAATTTTTGGGGTACCCACTCCTACACAAACAATTTGTGGAAATATGAGAACCTGTGTTGTCAAGCCGAGTCCTTTAGCCTCCAGCTAAGCCACGCCCCCAAAATGACAACACCCCCCCCCCCCCCCCCATACTCTAAAAAGGTCGATGGTACGTCCAAAAATCTGCGATTCAAAATTTGAACTCTATTCTCACTATTTGGGGATGGCAAGCCCACATCGACATAGCCCTGATTTGAATGAGAGTATGCTTGTTTCTCGTCATCCTTCTCTTGGAAGAAAAAAGTGCCTCGGCTGCAGCCAAAGTCTGTCAGCACTTCCTTGCCTGTGGTGAGCGCGCCTCAAACGCACTTCCTGTTTCTACAAGGGGCCTCTGCGGCTGTGTTTTTTTCCCTTACATGGTAGCAGAGCTCTCTTGGCGGTTCAGACATCATTCGACAGTTTTTTTGGTTTTGTTTTTTTAAACGTGAGCATCTCTACGCATCTCAAACCCGATTGAAACATTGTGTAGGTGAGCGTGTGTCGTACCTCGTCAGCCCCGTGCTCCTGCAGTTCCTTGTAGAACTTCAGAGAGATGCTGACCATCACTTTGGTCTTATCGCCATTTGGGTTGGAGATGTGGTACAACACGCCATCGAAGTCTACAGAAGAGAAAGACGTTACGGCGCACGTTGGCAACTTAGAACAATTTGTACAGTCTGTTCTATAAAATGCTGGAGGAAGGCGTAGTAATCTTTCAAAAACCAAAATATTAGAAACAGCTCTCAGTACAGACACGTTTAAGTAAGACCACCTTACCTGCAAATGTAACATCAACAGCCTCGGGCTTGGTTCTGCAAGGAAGATATGAAGTTAGAGCAACGCTCACCAATATATATATATATATATATTTTTTTTTAAATGAGATCTAATTCTTGGGTATTACCTCAAATAACTTATTGTTAATAATGACCAACATTCATCTAATGGAAGACACCGTTATTGATTTATCACAGTAATTATCAATGATGATTTGACAAAGGATTAAACAGATCAATTTGCGAGACTTAACAGTCAGTGAAAAAGCATTCTAACTTCTTCGTAGTCTGACTATTGCAAGTGTTTACATTTTGAATTGATCTCTGACAATATTTTAAAATCACATTTTCCCCTTTGCTTGTGAGCTATTCTGAGTGGAGTTGAGATAGCGCCATTCCATTCCATTCCATCCAAAATGCAACATTATTATACAACAAAGCTTTTGTCAAACAAACGCTTTGGACCAGCCACACGAGAACATGAGGGTTATAAGAAATAAATATGTGAAAGCAAATATAACATGGCTAACATCATCCAAAAGGATTCAAGACGTTTATTCCTGCAGCAGCTTTGTGTTTAACAGCTTAAACTCGGGAGTAACGTGAGAAGAAATCCTCATTAATATTTCAGTAAATATTGTTTTTTTTCGGGGACGGAGACTTTTCCAAAGTAAAATAGGGGCCTAGGCTTAGTAAGGGTTCCAAGAGACTGCATCTGGCTGGCTGTGGAGTGGAGTGGACTTGACTCAGCTTGACTTTAGGAATGCGGAAGCTGCCATCCAGTTACGGATACGTCCGCGAGTACGTCACATTTATTGATGTGTTTAGTTTTATTGGAGACTAATGTAAGCATAGTTACTAAAGCGTACTTGGTGTTGGGCTATGTGTCAACTGAAAACATCAAAAGCAAAAAAAAAAAAAAAAAAAAAGTTCGACAAGGAAACCAGTTAGCTTGAAGCATCAAATGGCGTTCCTTATTAGTTTCAATTTTGTAGATTATCTACCGAGCCACGGTGTGAAAGACAAAACAAATCGGAGCTTTCTTCCTGCTTTGGGATGCTTCAGAGGACGTTTGATGAATTGGGGTGGCTAGGCTATGCGGGGCTGAGACAACGATCGCTGAGACACACCCCAGCTCGAGGCAATTTAGTCGGAGCCGATCGCCACGGAAATGTATCGCACTCGTACGCTACTTTAGCGACTCATCTGTGTCTGTATGCATCCATCAGGCCCACTAAACATAGTCCATGCACCATTCATTATGGCTAGCACAATGACGGCTCTGCTGAAGGGAAGCTAGCCCTAGTTAGCATTGCTAGCCAGGTGTAACGATGATTCTCACCCGTTTGATGCGCTGTCGAACTTCAACGACAGCGTCTCTTCTATAATGCGGTTATTGATTTCTAACAGGATCATCGCAGCGGGTGTTGGCGTCGACGAAGCGGGCAGATAATCGCTGCAATTGGATGAAGTTACGATATTTGTGTCAAATGGTGCTAAATGTTTCCTCTCTTGACAGACGAGACCAGACCGCTTCCGCCGAGGCTCCTTCCGCCTGGTACTTCCGTGTATTTTGCACTCTTGACCCCATAGTGGTCCGCAATGATGCCTGTGATAAAATTGGATTCACAATTTCGAGCACAATAGAGGTATTTGGTAGTTTCCAACGTTATGCACCAAATTCCGTTTTTTTAAAAAAAAAAAAGAAAAGGAGGGGGAAAAAAAACTCACGGTTCTCGTTGTGGCCTCTTATTTCATAAAAGTGTTTTATGATTAGCGAATGTCTACTGCCCTCTAGTGAAAGCTTGCATCGCTTGTGGTCTTATAATGGCTATTTTCCAATCAGACTTCATTTCCCATAAGCCAATGAGAGTAAAATGCGTGCCTCCGACCAATGGGCGATGTCGAATCTGCTGTAACGCACGAGGTATGTAAACGTAACTAAGTGAAACGTACTTTTAATGTGTGATTTCAAAGCAGAATACGCAACTATTGAGCAAGCGAGATTGTTGCAACTGAGTTTCCTGCAGTAAAAACGTGCCGTGCATTTGTATCAGTAAACGATCACGTTTTTCATTTTTTCTTTACATCGTTGTTAGCCAGCCAGCCAGCTAGCTGTTTTGTGTTTTTTATCCGATAAACAACGACTAAGGTTGCACCACGCGTGAAGTCATTGTAATAAGGGCAAAATGAGTAAAGCTGTGAACTGCTGTTTAGAGAAACTCGTGTGGAGGCTTGTGTAACTTGTTTACGCCAATTGCTAAGTCACGCACTGTGACAAATTCGACAATTCTTGTGTCGCTTTTTAAGCACATTACAATATTAAAACACGTATGTTGAGTTGGGTTAGAAAAAAAATATTTTAAAATCCTCGTGTTAAATTGTTATATATTTTTGAACGTGAAAAAGTCTGCTTTTTTTTGGTAACATGAATGCGTTTATATTACATAATTAAATATCAGAATCAGAAATAAATATGTAATGAAACAATGGACTAAAATGGTCCTGAATTGTCTGGAAAAAAACATGCTGTCGTCCCATTGACTTTTTTTGTGTACTGGCGAAATAAACGTAACAGTTTTTACTAGTTACTTAAAGTCATCCAAGCACCGTCTGAATGGTTGGAAATGTTATTGTATGTTTTCAGGTGGCCAATGAAACAAACCAGGTGACTGCACACTTGCTGTAGCGCATTGACCCACTGCGTAATGGAGCAAAGGTCAACATTCTTCACTGTGAGGCTGACATCGGGTAGCTTTTTAACCACTTTGCCAACACTTATTTTCAACTTTTGGGGACGAGAGGACGCAAGCACACATTTCAACTTGAGCCATTCAGGCATTGAGTGGCTTTGACACGGAAACACTGATTCCACACTGGCGTTTCACTTGTGTTTGACCCCCCCGCCCGCCCGCCAGATCAGCTGACATAATGCTTTCACATAGCGCAGCAGAGCAAAACAATGAGATGGACCTGAAGATGCCTGCAGCCGAAGCCATTGAAGGAAATATAGAAGTGGCTGTCTGCACTTCAGAAGAGCCACCTGCCTCTCAAAGTCTCCCAGAGGAGCCCCGAAAGTGGATGTGGGCTGTGATATTCTTATGTTTCTTTGGGTTTATGGCATCCATCAAGCCCGGAGAGCCCTTCATTACTCCTTATCTACTCAGCACTGAAAAGAACTTTAGCAGACAACAGGTGAGTTGTGCCCTCGGGGTTGAATGAAGTTTGTTGATTTTGCATTTGTATTTAAAAAAAAAAAAAAATTAAGGATACTAAAATGTTATTTATACAGACTGTAAGATAACCCCCAAGAAACCTTTGCAGTTTCTACTGTAAAGCCTTGTGACATGGTGAAATACGTAAATAAAGTCAATATGAAAGAACTCTCATGTATTTTACGTTTACATTCCATAGTCGTTCTTTTTCATCTAGGCATAAAAAAATGTTTGCTTCTGATCTATATTACAATTTGAAACCATAAGACAACGACATTACCACCCTCCCAATTTTTTTTCTCATGTTCAATGTTCTGCCTGTCATCAATATCTGCATCGTTTGTAAGCATCATATTTGAAATGCAATCGTTTTTTCCAATGAATCTGACGATTAATTGCTTATGTGAAAAATACATTGAAATGACCACGGAGGGAGAAAAAAAACTCCGTTTTGATCTGATTCAAGCTGTCTTCATTTTTTGTTTTAGGTGACCAACGAGATTACTCCTGTGCTGACGTACTCCTACATGGCAGTGCTGGTACCTGCCTTCCTGCTGACTGATTTTCTGCGCTACAAGCCAGTTCTGGTCATCCAGGCCATCAGCCAAGTGGTCATCTGGCTCATTCTGCTCCTCGGTACCTCTCTCCTTCAGATGCAGTTCATGGAATTCTTCTACGGCGTCACGATGGCGTGCCGCGTGGCGTATTCCTCCTACATCTTTTCCCTGGTCAGCCCCAGCCTCTATCAGCGAGTGGCTAGCTACTCGCGCTCCTCGGTCCTCTTGGGAGTGTTTGCCAGCTCCGTTCTGGGCCAGCTCTTCATTTCAGTGGGACAAACCAGCTACAATACCCTCAGTGCCATTTCGTTGGGATTCGTCAGCTTTGGTTTGTTGCTCTCGCTGTGCCTGCCCTGGCCCAAACGCTCCTTGTTTTTCAACAAGGCCTGCAAGCAGGAGCACAGAGAAGGGGCCACTCAAGCAGGCACTAAGGCAGAATTGCACAAGATGAACCCGAAGGAGGACGAGTCGGCCGCGGCCGTCTCCCCGTGCTCCGCGTCGCGCTGGAAGGATTCGGTCTTTGTGCAGATGTTGATGGAGTTGAGAACTGTGGTGAAAAGACCCGACATGCGGCTGTGGTCCCTTTGGTGGATCTTCAACTCCACGGGCTACTACCTGGTGTTATTCTACGTCCACATCTTGTGGAGCAAAGTCTACCCGGCCACTGAGAACAAGAATGTTTACAATGGCGCCGTGGAGGCTGCTTCTACCTTGCTCAGTAAGTCACCTGAGTATTTTTTCCAGAAGCATACACCCATTGTAATCTTTTGCTTCTTTGCAGGTGCATTGACCTCATTCATTGCGGGCTTTGTGAAAATCCGGTGGAATATTTGGTCGGAGCTTGTCATCGGTGTGATCACAGCGGTGCAGGCTGGCCTGCTGCTGCTCATGGGCACCACTGACAACATTTGGGCCTGTTACGTGGCTTACGTCCTCTTCAGAAGTTTCTATCAGTTCCTGGTGCCCATTGCCACGTGAGTGCAGTCATTTTTGCCGAGCAAGCATTTGGAGTCACCGTTAAGATTCGATATGAAACTTGCAAAGGAAGTCAACACCCAAATGTAATAATAGGTTGTGTGCAGCCCAAGTAGTCGAAACGCAGTGTTCTGATGAATGTTTTGTGAAATATGAATTCAGCAGGCAAAATCCACCACTTTGTATCCATCTCGGTGGGCGGGCATTTTTTCTTTCTTTTCTTTTTTTTTTTTGCTCACACACACATTCACACCGTCGTCATATGCGGGAATCGGACACACAAGACAGGCAAGTGTACCCATCGGCGACTCCCTTGGGCGGCCATTTTGTCACTAGCTGTCAGCTGATAATGGCATCACAGTCGCCAGGTCTCAGGTCATAACCAATGACAGCTCAGCTTGAGAAGCGGTGAGCTGTGATTGGTTGTGACCTGGCAATTGCGATGTCATTTTCAGTTGACGGCAAGGGGCAATACGGCCGCCCACCGAGATGGTTCAAATTGGGATTGAATTTTGCTGCTTAACTCGTATTCCACAATTGCAGAATGTGACTAAATCCATATTTATTATATTATTACGATTTTTTGGGGTGGTCGGGGTTGACTTCAGCTTTGAGACAACCGAATGCCGTAAAACCCAAAAGCCAGACATCTTGTGTGTGTGTGTGTGTTGGAAGTAGTTCTGCATTCCAGCAAAGCCGGACACATATGGAGCTAGTGATGTCCGACCCGGTTCAAGCTGACAAAGTTGATCGGAAAACAAAAACACAGCTGGGCCCGATGGTGTGATTTGATTTGATTTGATGTGTAGTTTTCAGATAGCGTCGTCGCTCACCAAGGAGCTTTGTGCCCTGGTGTTTGGCATCAACACCTTCTTGGGGACCATCCTGAAGAGCATCATCAACCTGATTTTTTCCGACAAGAGGGGGCTGGCTATGGATGTACACAGTCAGGTATGTAGACCTTGGTCTGTGGATTTCATGGTCAGCCACAGTGCTAATTGAAATTTGTGAATGACTTTTTTTTTATTTTTTTTTTTACAGTTTCTCGTGTACTTTGTCTACTTCACCCTGCTGACCGTCATCTACTTTACGAGTGCCGGCGTCGTCATCTTCCGTCATTTCAGAAATCAGCCCAAGAGGCAAGCGATCACCCAGCAGAGCAAGTGTACTGAGCTTTGCGAAGTGGTACCGGAGGTAGAACCTTTGTCCAATGGTAAAAATGCCAAGACATAGCAATTGCCACCTTGAGCCTTAATCAAGTGCCTCATCTGCTGGTCCATACAAGAGCCTGGGTTCACCGTTTTTTTTTTTTTAAATTCACCGCACTTAATGACGCACTTGTGGGACCACTCAAGCAACGGCCCAAATGAGCCCAGTTTGATTGTCTTGATTTGACGATAACAAATGAATGATTCCAATGTGAACCCGATGGCACTGCTGTTATCAGTGTGATTTGTGTATACGTCTCCAAATCACTCTAATTAATTTATGTCTTGATTAATAATCAAACCTTAACAACACTCGGTGTTTTATCCCAGCATTGATGGTGTTAGTGGCACAGACTTTTTTATTTCGTTAAAATAGGAAAGACGTGTTAGAAAATGCATTGGAAGAAATTAGGACATTGTTTTACGTCAACTTATATAGTTTGTGTTTATTTCTAATCCTTGGCCTTAACCATTGTCTGGTTTTCGGTGATAAGATTGTTACTTTTTCTTCCACAAGCATTTGTGCTGGACAATTATCAGAATGCAGTGTTGCTAAATGCAACAGAAACATTTTGCATATTTTTCGAACCATGACTTTAGGATATGAGACTGTTTTTGAGTAGGACTATCCGGTACTCACCTGACGTGTGAGATCTAAGTTAACGTTACAGTATTCTAGCTGATAATGTTATCTGTGCACTTGTTTGAATGTTATAAAGCAAACAATCAGGTTTTGTTTTTAGTATTTTTTATGCATTTTTTTTAGTATTTTGGTGTGTGATTAAAGTGAGTAAATAATGGCATTGAAATTCTCAAAGTTTGTAAATTATCTTGATCATGTTAGTTGTTTGCTCAGATTTTTCTAAATTGTTGTGCTCTAAGTTTTTTTTTGGGGGGGGGGGGTCAGCAACCTTCAGGCAGGTTTTTTTTTAAGGATCTAAGCTATTTTTCCAGCTGCAGACTTGAATCAGGTGTTCTTACATGCCTATCGAAAACAAATTCATGTCAAATAGTTTGTGTCGCAGTGGCAAACAAAACTGTTAACATGCGACAATAAATCTTGTAATCAAAACTTTGGTGCTGTTTTTTTGTTCGAAGCAGAGGACAAATCGTGCAGAATTTGGCTGCCCTCATGTGGTTCAAGTGGAAATTGATGCAGTATGCTTCAAGATTGATATTTTGGTGATTTTCTTTCTTTTTTTTTTTTATTAGGTAGCACAAAATATTCTACACATACATATGAACAACAAATGGAAATGTTCAAGGCTATTTCTAAAAACTGCTGTGACATTACTTCAAAAGCATACAATCAAATCTGAAATAGTGACAATAAAAGGAAAATGTTAAAACACAAAGGAGCTGTATCGTGCTACTTGAAGCTTTCCACAGTTGATTGATTATTGGCACCTTTGGCACAATCTAATGCTGCATTTGGGGAAAGTGGAACTTTTTCAACTTCCAATCAGGAAAAGTGCACTTGAACAACCCTTTGAACTAGAAGGGTTTATGAGAATAACAAACACTCTATCGGAATCACCCATCTTTGTTGTTGACATTCTCCAGAACCGGGATAAATCTGATTTCCGACCTACCTCGAATGCAGCAGTCGTCTTCAGCAGCGAAACAGGTGGCCCGATCTGGCTGGTGCTTCCAGATACCACTTTACTGGTGGTGAAGAATTGCCTTTTTGACCAAAAAGTCAATTTAGCATGATGCAGCTCCTTTAAATATGTTCATGTTAAAAGACGTCAGGTGATGATGTTCTTGTTGATTGACAATTGTCTCTCATCAGTGCAACATTTGGCCAAAACGGCGCCGCAACCCACAGTACATCCTCAGACGACCCGCCCACACGGCTCTGGTGGCGACCCGTGTCGGCATGTCGGCGGACAATATAGCACGCGCTGGGGGATTTCCTGGTATTGTCTCGGGTTCACTTTACAGTCCTATTCGACGCCCGCTTTGTGCCTCGGTTTGGATTCACACACGGTCTTGGGCAGTCATTGGTGTTGCCTCTGCAAAAGAAAAAAAACAAAAAGTAAAGAATCAAGTTGGCGAGTTGTTAAAAGCGGAGATATTTGCAGTTGTACCTTCCCCTCGTGCTTTCTCTTGAGTCGAAGCGCCGTTTGATTCGTTAGCCTCTTGACCTACGGTACAATTTTTGTCATTTTAAAGTATGAAAATCAAATCGATACATTGATTGACACTTACGTGTCCTCTCCTCCTTCCTCCAGAAATCTGTGGTGGTCATGGAGACAAAAAGATTGTCATTCACACAAAATGTTATTGCACAGCATTTCTTTTCTCTCCATGGAACAGGAAACTTCAAAGGTTCCAAGAAAATGTAAAAAAAAAAAAAAGTGCAATGTGGTCCGAGACTCAACTCTGGTTTTGACCGATTAGTATGCAGCAAAACATTAAAAATAAGCAAAATCTTTCAAATAACTTTATACTGACCTGCTTGCCATGGCATGGATCCTAGCAATTCGGAATTGCAAAGAGAAAAAGACCTTTTTATTCACCACACACAAAGAACAAAGCCAAGTTCAATTTGACATTTCCATTCTTACCTTTTTGGAAGAACCACATGCCTGTGTGGGATTGGCACATATTAGAATATCAGAAAAGAAGATTTGAATATTTAATACCTTTCCCCCATATGGAAAAAATGCAAATGAAATGAATCTGGGTCAAACATTGAACCTCTATGAACTCAAAATCGCACATTTTTTTGAGATTGGTAAATATTATTTCAAAAAAGCAACATAAGCAAAACACATATGGGCTACTACTGACAACCTAACTCAATTTTCTTTATTGATCACTTAAACAACAACCTTAGGTGAGCCAAACAATCCCCCCAAAACAAAATCATAACGATGCCAGTTTGAACACTGACTGTGACGTTTTCCGGATTTGGTCAAAGCCAATTTCACCTGTCTTACCTGTTTTATATTTGTGACTGAGCACCAGCACCACAATTGCAGCCAGGAGACACACCGCGAGCGTCAGCCCTGTGTTGACCTTCAGCCCCCCTTGGTGCTCTGCTAGTTGAAACAAAAACACATGATTTGTTTTGATTTTTCAATGACACAACGAAGTGAACACTGTTGTGGCAACTTGCGTACCATCAGTAAGGAACGGGTTACGAGTCGACTGGCTGGATTTCTTGCTGACTGGATTCTGCAGTTCGCACTTCAACTCGCCCTCATTCGGAGTATCCTGAGCGACGGCGCGAAGAAGAACAAAACCGATTGACACAATTTGACGCAGCCAAAAAGTGTCCATGGAGTTTCTTTCATTGAGGCCTGGCATCACTTCTACTTCTAAATTGAACTCTGACATAGATGATTTCTTTGTAGTCGAGTCTAATGTCATTCGAATGAACAGCAATTGACCTTTGTAATGATGATCTCCCTTGACGTGTAGTCCTTCGACGAATGACCAATCATCCAGGTGTAGTTGACAGGTTGGGCCCCCGTGGTGTCACCGGCGCATGTCAAAGTACAAACTGTCTTCTCAGCATCACAAGATGTTAAAATAGCGGGCTCAGGAACAGACGCTGGTGAAAAATGAAGGAAGAAAAAGTGGGATGACATGTAGCAGCGTTAGGTTGCTTTCAACAACGCGTATGGGACCACAAAGAGTTCAGCAACAGCAAGGCATACTGTATGTATTCTTTCTCATCCATCTGCAAAAGTGACTGACTTCCAGCCACCCCCAAGTAGACTGACGCTTTTCGCACTTACAAATAACGGCAAGATGAATTGGAGTTTTGAGAGCAGAGTTGAGCTCAGGTGTGTAAATGCCTCTGTCATTTGGAGTCAAGGCCGTAATGGTCAGCTCCCCGCTCACATTGTTCAGCCGAGTGCGATCTAAAAGAGAGGTCCCATTAAAAGCAAGCTTGCAGGAAAGCAGGATGACCTTGTAGCACCTCTCCGTTCGATTCCGTACTTTCGAACTGACGATACGCCTCCACGCCGTCGGGACCCCACTCGACGGCGATGTCGTTACCGTGCTTCCATAGGACGGTCGTGAGAGGGCCAGCGGGAGGGGCTGCATCAGGCCTCAGAACAACTTCATCGCCAACTTTCCCGTAAACTATATTGCCTGAAAATGAGGGGAAATTGCGTTGGCAACTTCTTTGGGTCTCTCAAATGTTTTGGGTCCCGGGAGACGTTTTTCAGAATCGACACGCCAATAAAATAGAACGACCGACCGCCTAGACCCCTAAATGACATGATGATGATGAGCTAACTTGCTTAATAGCAGGTACATCAAGCAAGTTGAATCGAATTCGATTGTAATATAGCTCGATTGCAAGCTTCCTTGCACTGCTTCCACTAGCAACACAGCAGCTATAATGAAGTTTCCAAAACTTGGTGGCTATATTGTTCCTAAGCATACACACAAGTTGTTTTGTTCTTCTAAGCTTTCTATTTCTTTATTTTGTGCGGGCTTGATGTCAAGCTAACCAAAACCTCAGTCACAGTACTCGTTGACAGTTTTGGGCGACCACGCTGAATCCATGTCGCGTCAATGTGACGTTCAAAAAAGTTAGTTCAACTCGACTATATGAAAGTTTTCCCAAACCCCAAAAACTTGACCATACCAGCGAAAGAAGGGGGCAGAATCACGGAAATCAGTGACAGGAACACCTGCATCCGCATCGTCAGATCAGCCATGACAAAGCTGGACACATGGCAGACATACATAGGTTACACGCAAAAACACAATGAAGCGTACAAACAAGTGATTGGTAATGTTTCAGATTCTCACCTCGTGTTAATGATTGGCACTTTTGGAAGTTGAATCTGTTTCCCGTCGCTTGTTTCTTCCGGATGCAAGGAACGGGGAAGGAGCGTGGAGGGACGTTTTCCACTCTGCGCTGAAAACTCCACCCAAAGTTTCACCCGACGCGTCATATTAAAGTAAAAGCTCAACTAGCAGAGCAGAATTCCATCAATGACAATATGCATTGTATTCCGCTACTCATTCATAAAACGACGACAGCGTGTTTTGGACTACTGTCATTTGGCATTCAAATCAAGTTTTGGGAACAATACGACTGCCCGACGTTGATGACGTCACTGTGTTGGCACGTAGGCTTCTTTCGTAGACAATTCCTTTTCTAACATACGGTCTGAATCAATTCATTATTATTCATAATATTTGGAATTGATCTTGTCAGTAGTTCTGTTTTGCTTGAACTTATGTACTACCAATGAATAACATCAGACAATGTGAACATTTTGTAATGGTCTTTTTTCTCTTTTGCCACCTGTTTTATTTTTTCAGCGATTTATTTGCATTTACATTTTGCATGACTGACTTTGCCAACAAGCATTTGGGTAAGGAATGCAACACAACAGCATCATGTATCCGATTGTGCGTCCATATTGGTTGGTGTCAGAGGTTCCAGCTGCAGCCAGAGGCCGCCCTCTGCTCTCAGCACCAGCTGGGGTAGACGGCGAACCTCGCTGGATCCAAGGTTGGGGTTCACCCCCAGTGTCAAACGGAACCTGAGCAGGGTCAGCGACACAACAACACGAAGCTCCGCGAGTGCAAATTTCTGACCGATGCAGTTTCTGCGCACAACAAAAAAAATGCGTCTTGTTAACACAAAAGCGACCTTCTCGGATTTAGCTGAGGAAAGGACGAGGCAGCACCTGGGGCCTGAGGAAAATGGAATAAAAGCGTGGGAAGAGCGGCCCTCTTGGTTGATTGCTTCAAAACGCTGAGGATCGAACTCCTATGAGAGAGAGAGAGAGAGAGAGAGAGAGAGAGAGAGAGAGAGAGAGAGAGAGAGAGAGAGAGAGAGAGAGAGAGAGAGAGAGAGAGAGAGAGAGAGAGAGAGAGAGCCCAGAACTGCTACCAACAGTCATAAGAAAGATGTGTATTTTGTTTCTTACATGTGGATTTGTCCATACTGCAGGATTATGGTGTGTCCCATAAATGCTGACTAAACAGATGGCACCTGTGGATGATTCATGAAAAATACTTTAACATAACTGAACACTCTCAAGCCTCCCCCCGATTGTCTCACCCTTTGGTACGGTCCGGTTCCCTGGCAACGGCATGTCCTGGGTGTACCTCCTGGTTACGGCCTGAACCGGCGAGTGTAACCTCAGTGCCTCCCTGATGCACATGGTGGTGAAAGGAAGGTTGGACAGATCGTCCCTGAGGATTGATTCAAACGCGCAAGTCAGTCACAAAGGCTTTGAAAGTCCAAAGGAGTTGTGTATTTTCTGACCACTCCATTCCCCGGCCTTCACGCTCCTGCATAAGCTCCAGCACCTCCTTCCTGCATTTTTCTTGACAGTGTGTGTGGCGTGCTAAATTATAAAGTGTCCAGCAAATGGCACTGGCTGTGGTGTCATGACCTGCCGGGGGGGGGGAACACGGCTGGGGTTGGTAGAAAGGAACTATTAATGGTCAAACGCCGTCTTCTGACAGTCTCACCTGCAAACATGAAGGTGTTGGCCTCAGCTTGGATTTCTTCATCTGTTAAGCCGTGTCCGTCTTCATCCTGTGATGTTTGATGCCGTGTTTCAATGCTCTTTATTGCGCTTTATTCAACAACATCAAAGTTGCTAGTACACAACGAAAATGGAAATATTGATCTCTCTCCTCATTTTCAAAAGATGCATATATGTAAAAGTCGTATATGATTATTCTGCAGCAAAAAAAAAAAGAAGACCTCTTTGTTACAGTTCTTTTCGAGGGGAACGAATGAAATCATTATGAAGTGTCTCAAACCTTGGACAGCAGTATGATGTCCACAAAATCCTTTTTCCTCTGAGATGTTGAGGTGGAACCCGACAAGGGCTGGTTGAGGAGGGCGCGGCGCTTCTGAACCACTTTTCTTGTAAAACTGCACATGACACTTATGATGTCACATGAGCCGGACTTCTTTCTACCGGACTGTTGCGCAAACGCATCCCCCTGCCCTGTTTGTTACCTGTGCACGATGTGTAAAGCCCTCTTGAAACGTTTCCCCTCTTGTGTCCTCCAATAAATCCAATCCCAGTGGTGCAGGATATTTTGGCGGCGCGCGATTATTCGATCGCTCAGCTCCACTATGGCTGACACGTACTCACTGCTTGACCTGCAGCCAAACGGTGGGATGTCACGAACCAAGGTCAAAAAGGTCAACAAACAGGATGGTGGCACGTCCTCACTCTTGACAGTTGCTACTGTAACTGAAGGCACATTTCAGTAAACTGTCCAACGTCATCAGAGTCACGTGGTCAAATATCTCCACAGTAGTGCTGCCTTCTGCCGCTAGGCGTCGCCATTTATCCTGTGTTACACATACCGAGGGGAAGATGAAATTTCGTCCGTGTGAAATTGTTCTGCCTGGAATGAGTAAAGGAATAAAGATATTGTTTTTAGTCTTACATGCATGGCGTCTGCTGAAGTGTTAAATCTTGAAATGTAGTTCTTCAATATGTCGAAATGAAAGGCGGGGGTCAGAAGACGCCTCCTGCGGGACCAGACCCTCCCATTGCTGAGTAATAGACTCTCCCCTGAGAGAAAAGTGCAAGTGAATCCATATTTGTGTCATCTGGCTTTATTTATCAGAGCATACGACTTGATTACGAAAGATTTGTGATCTTCTTGCCGAGAAATCTTCCCCCCCCCCCCCCTTATTCTTCTATGTATTCCGTCCGATCAGGCGCTTGAGAAAACGGTCTGGGGAAAAACTACGTCTATTCTTGTGCTTGTAATAATGACTATTACACAGCGTGGTTTGCAATGTCAAACCACCTGACAGCAACTTGTATCTTACAACATGTTGCTTTAGCTTCTTCATTTTTGACTCACCAAGCCATGGACGGAGATGACCATAAATGAGCTCATCTTTTACAGTGATACTGGCTGCATCAAAGGAGAAAGACAATGTTGCAGTGTGAATGTTATATTTCACCACACAATAAACAGACAGTTTGAGTGAAGATGTTCCATTACCAGGTGCCATTAGCAGAGGTTTGACATAGTCCGGGTGAAATAGTCGAACCAGATGATAGAAGGGCCCGAGGAACCAGCTGCAGGAATGTTTATATATCTGCACTAACTCATCCACTTGCAGGAGACCTTCCTCTGTACTTTGCATCTGATACACAGAAAACTAAGCTCAGTTGCAGGAACATTTTACAACTAATCATTTATCTGCATCGAAACGTGTGACTTACCTGACCTAAGTGGCCTATCAGCCAAGAATCCGCATGAGGCTTACTGAAACAGGACAGTCGATAAGTGAACCAAGCATGTTGAAGCAATAACCTGGCGGTCCAGAACGTAACCGTGGCAACCAGTCCTGCAGCAGCCACTTGTAGGACCTGGCAAAGGGTGGCCCAGCAGAACACATGACAGAAGACGCGCAAGAGGAGAGACATCTTCGCGCCGTGCAGACAGACAAAGTAGTTTGGTGGTGGTGGTGGTGATATGAGAAATATTACATCATGATGTGATGCAAACCTGCTTTTTGCAAGTGTTTGGTCATGAACATCCTTCTTTGTAACCAAAAGCAACTCCACTTCCTTTGACCGTTGTGGCTGTTAGATTCCAAATGAAGCGTTTGGTTAACAGTGTGGTGTCATTTGAATCAATTGTACATTAATGTGTTCATATTGAGGGTCGCATTTTGGACAAGTCGTGAGCACACCCGACTCATAGTTCTGAATGGATTCATTTGGTACTACCCAGTCCAAAACCCTGCATTTTGGTCTCATTAACTACTCTAAAATGTCCACGTGAGTGTAAATGTTTGTTTGTTTGTAGCTTCCTTCTCCCTGAAAGTCAGCTGGGGTAGGCTCCAAGCGGACGAATGGATAGAATACGCCCACCACAATGGAACATTTCTTTTCTACAAACAATGTCTCTTTGTTCATCTATCTTTGCCGACAACATATCGTAACGGACAGACCAAATGAGAGCCATATTTTCTATTTTCATACGTGTATGGTTGTTGTTTTTTTAATAATGTCCAAAGTGCTGAATTGAACGACCGTGCGTTAATATACTCCATACATAGGTAAAACTGCCATTCAGATGATGGACTGCAGAGGGCGCTATAACACCACAGATGCGTCTAAATGCGTCAAGAAAGAAGAAGAAACCCCCGCTGATTAGCGCTCTGCTACACCTGACCGCAATTGAGACCCAGTGGTGCGTCAAAGTAAAACGTTTGCGTGCAATCCTTGTTTGACATACAGCTTCAAATGAAACGAAAACGAAGATGTTCATAGATGTTCCTAACTATTGGAATCAGGTGAGTTTTGGCCTAGCAGCTTGGCGCAAAGGCCAGCTAACTTGTTAGCCATTAGCTAGTTTTCGTTTGGTCAAAACACTTTCGTGAATGATCGGTTTATGTTGTATTAGCTGTCAAAATGTCCCTTGGTCTTTTTACAAAGTTTTTCAGGTAATTGAGAATCAAAAAAAGTGAGTTTAATTTTTTTGCATGCTCTTTAAGTGCACTCACAAGTACTGTTGTCATAGAATAATTCAAAACATTTTGCAAAAGAAAAAGCTTTGGGTCTATCGATGTAAAGTTTGGCAGAAGACTCATATGTGAGCATTGCATTGCATTGCATTGCATTGTATTGTCTTGCTCACCAGTTGTCTTCCGCTAACAATTGTACAGGATTCCGTCTGGATATGATGGAGACGGTTGACGGTGATAACAGGAGAGCTTCTGGCTCGGAGCAAAGGCGTATGGCGACCAAAGCCTCCTACAGTGACTGTCAGATACCAGTAAGAGATCACGTTGGGGCACAGCCGACCCCTTATGATTTGTATGAGGAATTCTTCAGCAGCAGCAGCAGCAGCCAGACTTCCATCCATTTGGTCAGTGCGCTCGTGACTTTCTCAGGGCAGCACAGCGATGTAGTGAAACAAGGTTACTTGGGCAAGCTTGAGAGGGAGCACAGAAGATATTTTGTCCTCAGAGCAGGAAGTCACACCGGACCGAGTCGACTTGAGTGGTACAAGTCCCTGGAGACGTTTGCAACAATGGAGAAGTCATCTGGGAAATATGCCCTTTTTGGGCCGAGCAAGCAAGGGTTTGTTCTCATTGTATTTTTCTCACTCCAAATCCAACATACCAGTTTATTGTAAGTTCCAATTATCATGTTTACATTTTGCTTTTGAAAATTAAAATGATTTTTCTTTTCCCCCCAGGGTGATTTACCTGAGGTCCTGCATTGGTGTGGGCTGCCTTTGCAGTTTGAGTAAAGGCCTCACGGTGGCGCTGTATGCTCAAGACCAGACAATGGTCCTGGTGGCAGACAGCCAGCAGGATCAAGAGGCGTGGTACCTTTCCATCAAAAAACTGATGGAGGAGCATAGAGATGAAGATCAGGCGTGTGATGATGAGGACGACGGCTATTGCACTCTGCCACCTGCGGGCTTCTTCAAAGAGGTTTGATCAGTTTGACTTTTTATTTATTAGTCTTGAAATCAGTCCTGTAGCAGTGAAGAAGTTCCGGCAGAATACTTCCTGTCAAATGCGCCAATCGGTTACAATGTTTTGGAACGGTTTTCGACGCAAAAACAACAACAAGCAGCAGAAGTTGAACCTGGAACTACAATTTACACTCCCTCCCAAATGATTACTTACTTAAGCTCTAGCATTGAAACTATCAAATGGATGTTTTCCTGAAGGTTTGGCCCGTCTGTGTGAATCCGCGAGGTCTTGGTCGCTCAAAGTCTTTGGCAGGTGAGCTCCGCCTCTGCCTCACCGCAACCTCTCTCCTCCTGGTCCGAGTGAGCGCGTGCAGCGATTTGCCCTCGGTTACGATACCGCTGCTCACCGTGCGCCGCTTCGGCCACTTGGAGGACTCCTTTTTCCTGGAGCTGGGCCGGTCCGCACCGCTCGGTCCAGGAGAGCTCTGGTTTGCAGCGAGAGACCAAGGTGCTAATGAGCTCGGCGCTGACCTTTGACCACTTGCTGCTTCACCGCTGGAGCGTGACCCTGCCTCCTCCTCTCCTTTGACAGCGCAGCACATTCACGAAGCGGTTCGGGATACAGTCCGAGCGCTGCGGGCGCTTCCGGATTTCGGCCGGTCGCCCGTTTCCAACCACAATCCGCTCCTGGTCCCCAAACGCTGTCGACCCAAATACAGAGAGAAGAAAAACCTGGACGCTCAGACAGGCCCAACGCAGTGCCGGCAAACCAACGGACCGGAACCTCAATCTCCTGTCAGCTTGCGTAGCATGGCCTTGCCTGAGCCCGATCGCTACATGGACATGAGGACGCAGCCCCCTGCTGGTGAATGTGGTGAAGGGGAGGGCGTCGATTACATGATGATGTCACCGCAGGTCAGCCGCGGCTCCTGCATGTTGCCTCAGGATGCTTATGTTACCATGTCAAGCCCTCAGAAACAAGAGTCGCCAGTCTCACCTCAACGTGGAGTCAATAGGTATGTTTCAAGTTTACGACCACGGTCCAGCTACGAATTCAACTGATGGTCATGAATTGTATACGAGCCAGAGTCGATTTTCTATGAAATGGACTCATTGTAGCTGTTCCTCGCAAAAATTGCAATGTTGCTCTGCAAATGATTTAATACAATAAATGAAAAAAATATTTGTATATTAATTCACGTATTAAGCTTCAAAATTAGCAAATGGAAAACGATGCCGTTTTTAAACTCATCATTGTAATCAACATATATATATTGTATTTTTTACGTTACACCCCCCAGGAACAATAGAATATTTTGCACTCCCCAAACTGACTATAAATAGGATTTGTCACAAATATTTACAAGTACTCCTCTGCAATTTTTTTTTTTTTTTACATTTGACTTTTCTGTTTCTGACAGGTGTACTTCTCTGTACACATCACATTGGCCGACCAATGATTGGTCACAGGACACTCCAACCCACAACGCTCGACTCCCAACGGAGTTTGGGCCCACTCGTTCACCTAAAGGACATGCGGACACTTCTGGACTGACGACTCCGTTTGTCAGAACGAAAAAACGATTCGCCGTTCGATCTGGACTTGCATCATGTCTGCCATCGTGTCTGCTCGCCGAGGACTGATCGGGAACGCTAACTTGTGTTGTCAAGACGATGCATCCTGGTACGTATTCGTGCTGGCTCGCCATGTGACTTATTGGTCACGTTAGTATAAGGGTGCAGAACGCTGCAAAGTTGATCACCGCCTGGGTGTGGCTTTTTCGGAATGTTTCACGGTTGGTTGTACAGCGTCTATGAATTAAAGTCACTTGAATGCAACCTGCGTATGCGCTTTGACCTTTGTACTTTCCTCAAAGGTTGGCAAACAGAGCTACATTACAACTACTTCAAAATGGCCAACAATTCTGTTTTGAAGAATAGAACTGGATCACAATCTCAATGAAGAGCCGAATCAGATGTTGCGCATCTCAAATGTGCAATACATCAAACTTTGGAAAATACGCAGCCATCTTTAATACTGTGTTGAACAATATTTTATCCATTTCATTTTAAAAGATACATGTTACAAAATTCAATAAATACATTGTGTTGTGCAAGTTCTCGTCGGACACAGCAGCCAAACAGGCGCGGTCGGCAATTCATGTTGCGGTCGGGTCACGTGACGTTCTGCTCGGCCCTGGAAAGGGGGGGGGGGGGGGCGAAAAAAAAAAAAAAGAGCTTCATTTTACCTTCTATTTCTTCTATTAGTCTGTTTGACATCAGCCTGGATGCCTTGTGGTACCTTGTTGCCCCCCTACTGGTCATATGTGGTACTACAAAACATTGTAACACGAGATGAGCCATGGTAGTAGCAACACGGGAATCTGTTTCATTTGCTTTCAATTGTCATTTTGCGTGTATCCCACTTGAACTCAAATTGTCACATGAAGTGCCCAATCTGTGTTATTACCAGCATTTAGCAGCTCCTCATCAGTCTTCCTTCAAATGATCAATAAGCTCCTGTGTCCTCTGGGCCAACTTCTTCCTCTCGGCCTGCTGCTGCTTGAGAGCTGCCTCTGCTTTCTTACTCTGGTAGATCTTCGCCCCAGCAAAGCCCAAACACAGGATTAATGTCTTCAGAGCTAGGATGTACAAGAGTACGGGGACGTTGTCCAAAGCCTGCATTAGAAACAGAAAAAGGCCACTAGTGACAACACACTTTGCTCAACACTGACGACTGAAAGAAGTACGGGGAATATCCAAACTTTGGTCACTTTCAAACCCACAAAGACAACTAAGATCAACTTGGGCATTTAGCTAACCAGTAGCTGGTGAAACATTCATTTCATGTTGAATATGCATTTACGTAAGTGTGACGAAGAAATAATAGACGATATCCAAAAACGCTTTGTCGAATGTACACGACTAACTCCATATACGGTCGGTGGGAAGTTAAACGTGCGTGTCATGAGTGCGCGAGGCAGCTGCTCATCAGCCATCGAGTGACAGACACACTCGTGTGAGCTTAAAGGCAATAAATAAAGCTCAATTCGTTATATGGCAGCAGCACAAGACCGACACCGAGACCGTGCATTGCAGCAACTTAGCATTAGCGTGACGCTAGCGACCGACATCACGCAATGTAGGATTTTTGTAAAAGGAAAAAATTTCGGAGACGAGCAAAAAAAAAACCCAAACCCATTCAATTACATATCGTTTCTGATGTGACACGTCTGAATCGATTACCTTCCAATTGATCATTTTAGCTTGCGAGCGGTCAAGTTTGTTTACGGCGAACTCCGACAGAGGACAACTTAACCCCTACCAAAAAGAGGCGGGGCTTGAAGTGCAGTATCCAATGAAAATGTACCAGTCATGTTGCATTCAGGATAATTATGAGAAAACAAATGTTACCCAATTTGATTCAATCCGGTTTACAAACGAAAGAAAAAGATGTCATGGAGTGATCAAACCGCTTTCGGAAATTTCTTGATGCAAGTCGGAAAAGCGACTACAGACGTTTTTATACGTCACTCGAGCTTTGGTTGGAGTCACGGTGCACACGTTTGTGTAATAGCTGACCATTGGCAGTAATGCGCATCCATTAAAATCGTCCCGTCGCACATACCATTGTCTAATATTAGATCCGTAACCGATGGAAACAGTTTTAAGATAAATTTGGCACACATATAGGCCAAAGTGCCTGTAGTCACGGTGGCCGAGAGGTTAAGGCGTTGGACTCGAAATCCAATGGGGTTTCCCCGCACAGGTTCGAATCCTGTTCGTGACGCAATCTTTTACACAAATGAATATTCCTCCTGAAACTGAGCACAGTCGTCACATGCTCCCAATCTAACTAGATGAAATTCCTAACATAGGTTTCCGCCACCATTCGACTATGGGAGCTCAAAGAGGAGACAGAACGAATCGCCAATTTGCACTAATGCGCTTACTACAAGTCGTTTGTGATGGATGACACTTTTCTTGCATCTCTGCTGAAGAGTGGTTGGCTTGCGACGTGTTTTTGCTTTTGCTCTGTGTCACCGTAATGCGCGTGCTTCAAAATGCACACGCTTTGAATGAGAGCACTGCATTCTCATAATTCACCACTAGATGCCGAAAAATAATAGACAATGCACGATGAAAAGGAGAATTACAGTAAGTCCCCTCTTAAACAATGTCGATCCAATAGATCTTGGAATGGATTGGTATATTATCGTTTCGGTATTGAGAGATAGTTGAAACCTTAACCGTAATTTGAAACCATAGTTTGAAAGCCTAATCCAAGTTTGAAACTGTCACGACTCGTCCCCGGGTGCTTTAATATGTCTATGTTGCCATGGTTTGTGTTGGCGCCTCCCCTCCCCTCCCCTCCCCTCCCCTCCCCTCCCCTCCCCTCCCCTCCCCTCCCCTCCCCTCCCCTCCCCTCCCCTCCCCTCCCCTCACAATCAATCAATGTAATCACAGTCACCTGCCTCCTGTCACCCGTCGTGTATTTAAGTCCTGTCTGGCCCTGACGCCCCTCCCTGTCGGATCATTAATGTCTCCTGTCTCACGGCGCTGTCGGTCAGTTCCGTTTCAGTTATTATGTTGTCGGTTGTGTTAGGTCCTTAACACCTTTCCACCCACGGTTTAGGAAAGAGCGGTTCCGCAGGTCCTTCGTTCCCTCTACTCTACTGTCAGGCTTTACAACATGCGTGGCACCTGATCCAATTGTGTTTCGTCCCTACTAGCGCCACTTGTATTTGTCCTTGTCTGTTATTGACCCTTTTTTTGAAATGTTGCCACTTGTATTCTTGCGCAGCAGCTATGACAAGTGAATTTCCCCGCTGTGGGATGAATAAAGTTCATCATCATAGTTTTAAACCATACTTTGAAAACCTAACCCTAAATTGAACCCATAGTTTGAAGCCCTCACAGAGTTGCACTGGTTCCGGGTTTGAATCTGGGCTCCGGCTTTCCCGTGCGCATCTCGCATGTTCTCGCATTTGTGCTTGTACGGGTTTTTCTATTGGTACGTTCGTTTTCAGATTGATTACCATATAAAGAAGACTTGAGTGTGAATAATTGTACAACAAAAAATGGCGACACAAGTCATCCTTCCATCAACATGAACAGATTTTTATAAGTTCAGAGCAATAAATATTTCCACTTTTGTCTCTGGAATGCTGTCCAAAACAAAGTTACAAGTAATATATTTCTATACATGGCTAAATCTTTAAAATAATGTAATCTCTGTGGACACGTACAGTATTTGACACTAGTGGTCCAATTGAACACGTACTACCTTTTAGCACAGGAAGCACAGACAACATTTGTCATTTAATTTTCTTTAAAAAAAAAACAACACCAACCAATCCCTGTTTTGCCAGCAGCAGCAGCAGTCAGAAAAAGATGTCCTGTAAAATGAAAATGTCGCTGTTGGTTCCTGACCAAGAGAGCTGCTTTTCATTGAATACAACATGTCTTTATGTACATTGTGGCTTATAATACAAAGTTCCATTCAGTGCAGATACCGTAAGAATAAATAAGACATGCACAGCAATAATGGAGAGAAGAGCCGGGCCGATCGGGAGAGCGTCATGCCTCTATTTTTGCGTGCGTTTTCATACGACGATGTGCTGCACGCTTTAAAAAAACAACCCTTTTTTTTCTTTTTGATTGCTTTCAAGGGAACGCTCAATCGATGCAAAATCAAACATGTCAGCGCAAATAGTCCTTGGAAGTTAAATGTTAGCCTTAGGCAAGCCCGCGAGTGCAAAAATCCCAAAGCCACGCTGAACGGCAAGATGGCTTCCGAATGTGATGACCCAAACACTGCACTTCATGGCATTTGTACGTCACAAAATCATTGTGACTTTATTCACATCAGGATCTGAGCGTAGGTTGGGTGTGAAGACACTTGAGAGCATCAAGTCGTGTGATATGTGTAAAGACATTTATTCAGGTCAGTATGAAGACATTTGATGTCATCATCAAGCCGTGTGACATGTAAGTCATCATCAGGTCCATGACGTGTTCACTTTAAAGACACTTGTGGCCCTAGTTTTGCAGACAATGTTTGGGAATTTGTTTATTACAAGTCCCTGCTGCACCCGACGATTTGGGGACAGAAAATGGACTCGGATTTAGACCGGCTAAAAGCGGATCTAAGTTGTGGCGCGAGCGGTACAGTGCGATTGTGGTGCGTTTCATCAGGTCGTGTAAAGACTTTAAGACATCAAGTGATAGGACTGACTGTCAGTGTAAAGCCATGTGACATGTTCAGTGAAAAGTCAAGTCATCAAGTCGAAAAAGAAATATTTCGTTAGCCTAGCCCTGTCTTTAAAAAGAAGAACGGTGTTTCTTGAAGAGGAGAAGGGAGCCAAGAAGGTGCCCAGAGAAATGCCATCACATCATTTCTGCTTGTAAATAATCAAGTTCAAATGCGCTGCTCAGAACCCTGAAGAACTTCACATCCGGCCACATGCACCCAGCACACACTGTACACGTCACATGCACACACAAAGGCGACGCTCACGTTTGCAAAAAAAAAAAAACAATCATAGAAAAGTACACGTGTGTAGATCCAGCTTCCTCCCCAAAAGTCTTAAATAAATCCGGTGCGGTGTGAAATGACAGTCCATTAAAACATGATTACTATTTTTACCATCCTCCTGTCAGAAGGCACCTTGTTGTCCACGTTGTAAAATTCTTCTTCGGATTCTGTCAATGATCTGCGTTTGGTGAGCGCACGTTGCTATCGTAAGACAACGTTTGATGATGATTCTTAAAAGGGAAGGACGGGGCCGAGTTAAAGTGTGCGCGGAAAATATTTCATTTAAAAAAAAAAAAAAACGACATTTTTACATTTAGGCATTTTTACTGATTGACATTTTTACATCTTATTTTACTGAGGGGGGGGAAATCCACACATTCATTTGACCAAATTATAAAAATAGTTAATTTTAATAAAATAAAAGTACTTGAAATCTATTTTCAAAATTTACAAATAATATAATTATATCAATTAACCAAGATCAGTTTAATGATCAGACAATTTAATCTCATTTTGTAACTTCACTGTGAATAACGATTTAATGATATTTGATCCACCAATTGTTGAATAAAATAAATCTAATAAAATACATATTCATTTTTCTTTAGTTTGCCAACATTTTAGTGGTGCCACTGATCATAACGAGGACCCAGCATTTTTTGCAGAATGTCATATTAACGCCGTTAAATACATGAACTACAATATGCGTTTTGCATAACACTACCACATTTGGACCTAATACGCAGGATTAGTGTTCGAACTACGTATGTTCAATGACAATTGTATGACAAGCCAATTGCGTTAAAAAAAGACTCTGTTTTCCAGAATCCACCCTGTTTGGCCTCATGATGATAGCTTAATCTCCTTCCTTGGCAACACGGAGTATCTCATACAAAAAAACATGACTACATCAATATGCTTTTGCATACCTTTGGAATATTTGATACATTATACGTATATTGTTTACATCGTGACGTCTTGCTGTTTGACTCGCTGTTTGTTTCGCCTGGTTGCTTTCGTGTTTGTCACAATTCTTGTTTCATCATCTTCTCTTGACGGTTGTCTTCTACTCTTGCGGTTTGACTCGATGTCGGTCTTCTCATCTTGTCTTTCCCTTTTGCTATCCTCACGCACACAAAACCGTGCGTATGGTCGTGAAGAATTAAATGACAGTTGCGATCCGTAACAAGGAGAGTGCACAAACCCTGTGAGCCAAAACGACATTTTTACAAAGCACAGAGGTGAAAACAAACAGACAACGAAAGCAAAAAGTCCTCCCGCTCTTTACACTCGGCAGCGATGGCCCGAGCCATGCAAAGACACAAAATGCACCAAACTAACACAAATGCCCCGCAGTGGCAAATGATGAGTTTTTCAGGTGTTAGCCACGTGCAAGCATCAAGCACGCTTGTCTCTGCACTCACTCCACTAAAGAGGGAGGGCTGGCGCAATATGTGGCAAGACGGGTGGCTCTAGCCGCAGGGAAAGTTGACATGAAAGTAACACAGGCTCAGTAATTTCCTTTTCCCTATTCTCATTTCTCGTCGTCTAACCAGGCGACCGCTTTGATACATCTGTATGTGCCCTCCTCGCCTCCTCCTCCTCCTCCTCCTCCCTCTGAATACTGCTGCCCGTTGGCAGGCGATGAGCTGGGGCGCCGCCCCGCGGTGGACGACGATGGCCGGCGCCCTCGCTCGCCGACTCCTCACACAACGGTGCTGATGCGACTGACCGCTTTCGACTTGGGTCCCTGCCCGCCGCCCGGGTGCGGGGAGAGGGGCGTGGCGGACGGGGGCGGCAACGGCGAGTGCGGAGGAGGGGGCGGGATGGAGGAGAGAGGCGGGTACTGCGGAGCGTAGGGCTGCTGCAGAGTCTGGGAGACCAGGCGGGCCGACGGGGTCTGAGGCGGTGGCGCGGAGAAGATGAAGTGGGTGGAGGGCGAGTTGGCGGGAGAGGGGCTTAGCGGGGAGTGGACGGGGTGGTTGTGAGAGTGGGCGTGCGGGTGGGGCTGCGAGTGCGAGATGGTGAGGGGCAGCTTGCCTCCGCCGCCCGGCCGGTATAGTCCGTGCGGCGTAGTCGGGGTGAGCGGCGAGTGCGGGGACAGCGGAGGGGGCGTGATGAAACCGGAGGCCGCGTTGTAGCGCTGGTGCTGGGCGGCGGCCTGCTGGATCCGCTGATGCTGCTGCTGCTGCTGCTGCATGTGGGACTGTGCGCAGCCAGATGGTACCTGGCGCCGCGGGACCGACACCCTGTGCATGAGGGGGTGGTGCTGCGGGGCGCTTTGCATGTGGTATCGGTGATGATGGTGGTAAGGTGGCGGGGGGGTCTGTTGCGGCTGGTGCCCGCTGACTCCGCCTGCCCCACTGTTGCCGTGGCAATACTGGGCGTGCAAAGCCTGGAGCTTGGACGGCCCCCCACCCGTGCCTCCGCCCCCTCCAATGCCGCCCGGGTCCGACTGGCCGAGGTTGGCCGATGGGGAGGGGCATGGGGAAGGGGAGGACGGGTGGGCGACGGGGGGCTCGGGGGCGGGGTAATGAGGCGGGGACGATATCATAAGGGGACTCGGAGGGCATTGCGGTGTAGGCGATGTCATCGTCAGGGGACCAGGAACTTTCCCTCTGCGACTGCCAAAAAAGTTCCCGAGCCGGCCGCCGGCGCCCGGCCCGCCCCCCATCCCTGCGCCGGCCCCAGCCCCGCCCCCGCTCGTGAGCGGAGAGGGGCTCGGCCCGCTCTGGTTGTGACAGAGCCCCGGCCCACCGCCCATCCCTGTACCGGGGCTCTGAGTAGGGCGGTGCGGCCGGTAGGCTGCTGGGGACGAGGGGGCCATCATGGGGCTGTAGGCCGGCATACCTCCGGGGTGGTATTGCTGGTGCGGCCGTGGGCTGCTGATGATGGACCCCTGACGGGACAGGCGCAATTTTCATTAGACTCCACTCAGTATTTAGCGATACATTATTTTTCCATTTTTAAGTTGAGTTTTTATGACTTTTACTTTTCGATGACATCATACTCACTTCCATTGTGCTGTCCAATGAGCCCACGCTGTTCCGACGACCTCGCTTCCCTGTTGGCCAATCAGAATAAAGCAACAGTCAAAAGATTTAGGGGCAGAAAGAGCATCACCTAGGTGCACAGATTATTGGATAGAAACAAAAAATGACTTGACTTCCCCTTTAATAGTACGGAAATTGACTGCATAACATTTTTGGAACACAGAGTAAAGTCATTTTCTTCGTTTGGACCCAAAGAGGAAGTTTCTCTGACCGCTGTCCGACAGGTCTCTGAGCGAAGAGCTGAGCGCCGTGCGTTTGAGTCCGTCCACCGACGCGTATGTGTCGTCCAGGCTAGGCCGACCCAGGGTGCCGTTCACCGCCTCGCTCTTCACGGGTCCTACAGGTCCGGCCCCGCTGCCCGGCCCGCCTGCAATCAGCGCGGCGGGACGCATCACGCCTTTCTGCTTCTCAAGCTCGGCTGCGTTTCAGAGAGGACAACCCAAGTGATTTAGCGGTGTTTTTTCTTCTTTTTTTTTTTTGGGGGGGGGGGGATAAATAGTCACTTACACTCCACACGATATTTCTCCATGTCCTGCACCTCGGCCACGCTCTCTCTCAGATCCGAGGTGAAGCGAGCACGGTCCTGCTGGCTCGGCGCGGTGAACACGATCAGGACTTTCCTCTCGCCCCCGGGGTTGGCCGACGTCAGCCTGATGCCGTGAGGGTAATCTGGGCGACACCGCAAGAAACAAGCTGGGTTGGAAGCAGCGACGTGACATGGTTAAAAGAAGCCGATCTTCCCCTTGTCAACTTTGGGCCGCGACTTTTCCCGGGCCTGTTTAAATATTTGTGCTGTATTTGTTTAATCCATGCAAATCGGCGGTCAAAAGCACTTCAAAACATTGCAACAGAAGAGGAAGGTTAAATAGCTCTTCCACTGTGTCAATCAAAAATGAGCGCTGTTTTCTTGAGGCAGAATATGAGTGTTTTTAATAAGATTTTAATATTAAAATCAGATTTAATATCCCTTAATACTACTACTAATAAAAAATAATAAATGTTTAATAAGAAATAATAAAAACATTTTAATATTTGTCATTTGTCATTAGATGGTCTATCTAAAAGTGTACGCTTGAGGTTGGAGATGGAAAAAAAAACTAAAAAATCGAGGCTCTTACAAGTATTCTGGAAGGTGTGCACCTGCATGTCCACCAGAGGGAATGATTGTCGGAAACTGTACGTGACCGAGGCCTTCTTCTTTTGGAAGATCTTAGTCACCTGAAAAGGCCGAGGAAGAACTTCGAGAACTTGCACTGCGGATCAAACACCAAGACAACTATTTGTATACAAACAGTTTCAAGTCCATATTCTGTCGCCTTTAAACCAAGCCGATTTTTTTTTCGCACTCAAATGGGTCTAGTTGTTGGCCCGCAACACATCAAGAGCACGCGCACCGGAGACATATTTGCATTTCCTGTAACAGAAAGTCAAACTTTGCGGCTTAACGACATCTTGTGTAAAGGCAGCTTGGCATTATGGGGGATAAACCGGAGCCTTTTATCTCTCGTGGGAGAAGCTCCTCCGGCTGTGACGATAAAAGGCAAAAATACAAGTCAAACTATTCTTATATGCTTCAATTCCATGCAGATGGTGTCTTACCATCAGCAGGTCGTTGAACAGAAAGACCTCCCTTTGGTGGACGCCGCTCCTCTGGGCTCGGTTGGGGTCGGGAACCTCAAACAGCTGGCAGCAGCACACCAAGCGGCGGTGAGGCAGCGACAGAACCTGTGAATCGTTTTTTAATTGTTCACAAAGAGCAGACGGCAGGTCGAGGCCAAGGCGAGAGACGGGAGGCTCTTACGGGTTTCTTGCCGACGACCATCCTCTCCACTGCCTGCACCTGAGACACGTGGTCGTCGTTGGTCCTCAGCTCCCATTTCTGGATTCTTCCGTAGATGGACACCAGAAGGTCTCGAGGAATATCCTGACCGTTGTCCACACCTGGAGGTAAGAAAAAAAAAATGGATTGACCGAGTAAGTCCAATTCAAATGTTTGAACAAGTCTATAACGAACTTGATTTTTTTTTTTACCTCGCAGGTTCTTGATGAAGTCGTCCAGTTTCATCTTCCTCTCGGGCTTCACGTTGGGGCTGTACATGTCCGTGTTGAGGAGAATGATGGCGAAGGCCAGGATAAAGATGGTGTCTGGGTTTTGGAACTGCCGTATCAGCACCGGGTTGCACACACAGTAGCGCTGACTGCAGGCCGAGAGAGCGTAGCCGTCAGGCGATCTCCGTGGCACGCCGTGGAAAGACGCCGACTTACCTGAAAGCCTCCACCAGTCGTTCCACGCGCTGTGCTTCACCCTGAACTTTGATCTGAGCTTGGAACTTCCTCAGGGCGTCATCCAAATCCATTCCAGAGAAGTCCATTTCGTCCAGGACGCAGCTGAACACAAGAAACGTGAAGGAACTTAGGAGCGCAGCACGTCACGCTGAGCGACGGCCATGAAGAGGGAAAACAGAATCAGAATCAGAAAACCTTTATTGTCATTCTACATAGTACAATGAAATTGGAGAAAACGCCATCCTCACTCGAGCACGTCCTTGTTGAACTGCTGCCGGCTGCCCAGGAACTCGCCGATCATTTGGCGGCTGAGCCCTTTCCTCTCCAGGATGAACCTGGCGATGCCCACCGGCGTGTCTGAAACGAAGCCCCTCTCGATCAAGTACTGGATTCCCTTCTCTGGCTTCCTGGCAACCAAAACCAAGAAGAACTTTGCGTGAACGGAGCCCGCTAAAGATGAGGTCCTTTCGTGATTTATGACACTTATGATGAAAATCTGCTCATTGGATTTGCTCACTTGTTGAAGAGGTTGAGTCCAATGCGGTAGTGGCGCCGCTGGACCACGTCGTTGTTGAAAGCGGGCGAGTCCCAGCTGTGGCGGCTTTCGCGTTGATACGTCTGCTTGCCGAGCGTTGCCGGCTCGCGCAGGCTGTCGCGCGACGACGAGCCCGAGCTGCCGTTGTTGACGGTGGTGTCGTCGTTGGAGTTGGTGGTGGTGGAGTTGACGCTTTCGTTGTCGCCGTCCGAGCACAGCAGGTGCTGGTGCAGCGGGTGGTGCAGGTGCGGCTGGTGGTGCAGGTGGTGCAGGTGCTGATGGCCGTCCGTCGACGATGACAGTGGGGAGGGGGTGAGCGGCGGCGGCGGTATCGGGGAGAGCGGCGGAACGGGCGAGGGCAGCGGCGAAGACGGGGCTTCCGGGTAGGCGTGCGGGAGGTGGTGCTGGTGGTGCAGTTGGTGGTAGTGGTGCTGGGCAAAATGGGGCACGTACGCCGCCCCGCCGTGGTGCACGTACGCCATGTGGTTGTACTGCGGCTGCTGGTGGTGGTGGTGGTGGTGCAGGACGGTGGGCAGGTGGGGGATGGGCGACGCGTGTTGGAGCGCGTGAGGCAGCGCGTGGGCCGGAAGGGTGCGAGCCGAGGGCATCGGCACGCCGCTGGGGGCGGAGCTCCGGGTCTGCCCTTGCGCCATCACCACCGAGCGGCCGTTTGGTTTGTGTTTGATGGTTCCTTGCGGCGATTCGGCCTCGCTGCTGCCTGCCCCGCCACCTCCGTGTTCTTCTTCTTCACCGCTTTCGCCATCTCCGGCTCCGCTTTCTTCTCCTGCGCTTCGCTCCGCTCCGGGCGGCTCCTGCTCATAGACCAGACGCCCGATCGAGCCTCGCTCGGACCTGAAAACGACCACGGTTCATAGAATTGAAAATCGGGATTAACAAATACTTCATTCGCGTACTGAAGTCGATCATGCCCAAAGATGGAGGTGTAAAAAGCAGGATTACACCCAAAAACTAGGCAGTACTTCCTTTCTGTTCTCCTAAATTCTCTCTCAAAGTAAATATACGTGTGCTGCCATCTAGAGCTCAAGAGTGGAATTACACCGGAACGCCAACATTGAGTTACAAAAAGACAAAAACCTGACAGCTGCTGCCATGTCGTGTGAAATCCGCTCTAAAACATTTTTTTTTTTCACCCTCTTGCGACTTCACCTGTCACTCATGTCGACCGAGCTGTCGCTGGGCGGTTCTATGGTCAAGACGGGCAGGTGTCCTCCTGCGGCAGGCCTCCCCCGGTACTCCCCCCGACATTCTGTGCAAGGCGTGCTGCTCCTCCGGCTGACGCTGCCTCCTCTGTCTGTCTCTCGACTTTCCTCCCTGCCGCCCCAGTAATCCGTGTCGGAGCTGGAGGCCGGGCAAGACAGCGGCGAGGAGGGCGGGCGGGAGATGGGCGAGGACGGGAGGCAGCCGTCGTCCATGTAGAGCGTGACGTCACTGAAGGAGGTAGCCGTGCTGTCCTCGTGCGTGGCGGCGCCGGCCCGCCGCCCGCTTTGGCCCACCACACGACGGGAAGCGGTGCCACCCCGCCAAGAGCACTCTCTGTAGTCTTCCTCTTCCTCCTCTTCGTCCTCCTCCTCCTCCTCCTCCTCCTCTTCTTCCTCCTCATCACCCTCCTCTTCCTCTCCCTCTCCTCCCACCTCCTGGGAGTCCTCTCGACCCGATTGACAGGTGAGCGAGTCGTCCATGGAGTCTGCCAGCGACTTGACCTGACGTGCGTGCGCACACACAAACACGCATGGACGCGCGTTGTATATTTTTGGATTCATAAAAGATTTGCCATTGGCCATGCAGGTTGTTATTTTTTGGGGTTTTACATCACTCATATTTACACCTTTTTTTTTTCTTTTTTTTTTTCCAATGAGACAAACTACCTCAAGCTAACAGTTGATACCTGCTTGGAGAAAGAGTCGTCCATGTCTCCTGTGTCTTCGGAGTCCTGCGGCCCTGAATACCCTCGACCCTGCGGCTGACGCTCATCAAAGGAGTACTGGACACACACACACACACAGCACGATGACAGTCTGCACGTGTGTGCGTGCGTGTGTGCGTGCGTGTGTGCGTGCATGTGTGTGTGCGCACCCGTACCTGCATCCTCATGTTGGACAAAATGATGCGCCGGGTCATTCGACTCTCCGAGGCCGAGCTGCGGAGCCTCTGGAAGTTCTTGTTCATGCGGTACTGCCGGAACGCCGTCTGAATGGTCCTGGCTGCCCGCCGGGATACAAACTGGCCGCCGTACTTCCTTTCCAGCATCTCCACCTGAGCGAGGAACGGCCTTTCAAACGGCGTGGGCTCAAAAAGGGTCGTGTGTGTGTGTGTGTGTGCGCGCGCGTCACCTTCTTGTCCTGGAGGTCCGTGGAGAGCTCATAGCTGTCAGAAAGGGCCTTGCAGCGTTTGCTCTCCTCCTCCTCTTGCTTGCGTAGTGCCAGGCTGGCAGGCTGCTGGCGACTCCGCTGAGCCCACGCCAAGCTCGCCGCGTTGGGCGTAGACACGGGCGAGCTGTCCTGTTGAACAACGCTTGCCGACTTAGCTTTGGCACAAACAACTCCTGATATGAGTAGAGAGAAATTACCTGCGCGTGGGAGGCTCCCAGGGGCCCGCTGGAGGTGCTGGTGCTGGAGGCGTAAGGGTGGCCGAACAACGGATCTGGAAAAGGGAGTGCCTCCGGACAACGTGGCTCACCTTCCACACTGAGGACAAACACGGGAGTGTTAGCTCAATGCTAACTCATGAGATTGCTCGCATGACAAGTGTGGGCGTGTGTGTCATTATCATCGTTATCATCATTACCAAAGAGCCGTGAAGATGGAAGGGAGAGAAAATCATACGTGGGCACTGCCACGTTCGCACAAACACATTCACGCGCGCACACACGCACACACGCAACGTTGACTCATGCTGAACAGCAGTGTGTTGCTGTGGAGGTGTCTGCTGTGCGTGCGTGCGTGCGTGTGCCTGTGCATGCACGTGTGGGTGTACAGTGTGTGCAGACCCTATGTGTGTGTTAGATTTGGTCTCCCCTTCTGTCTTTGAAATGAGCTGTTAAAAGATTTTTTTACAGTGTGAAACACACATGTAGGATGATGATATCAATGTTTACAAAAGCATGTACATTGATGTTTACAAAGCTTTCATGTTTACATCATGTATGGGATGGAGGGTGTCACGACTCGTCCCCGGTTGCTTAAACATGTCTATATGTTGCCATGGTTTGTGTTGGCCCCTCCCCTCCCCTCCCCTCCCCTCCCCTCCCCTCCCCTCCCCCCCTCCCCTCCCCTCCCCTCCCCTCCCCTCCCCTCCCGTGTTACCTCAATCAACGTAACCACAGTCACCTGCCCCTCTCTCGTTACCTGTCGTGTATTTAAGTCGTGTCTGCGCGTCGCTCCGCTCCCGGTCGGTTCGTTGATGTTGTCTCGTCTCATGTCATGTTTCCTGTTTCTCGGTTTCTGTCTTTGCCATTTCCGTTTGGGTTAGCCAGTGTGTCGGTCAGTCAGTCCGTTACGTTCTGTCAGTTTGCCGGTTGTGTTAGTATGTTGCCGGCCTCATCCTCCCTTCCAGCTCCCTTTTCCCTTCAATAGACCAAGCTGGTCCAAGCTGCATTTGATCGTCCTGCTCCATTCCGATCCTGACAGGAGGGATGTATGGAAGGTCAGTTGAATATTGAATATAGCTGGAGTTTTGAGTTTTTCCCTTGCCCTCTTGGGAGTTTAAGATCAGGGGATGTTTGAGAATGTTTGCCACATGTCCTGAGTGTTGTTTTTAGTCACCTAAGTGTTGAACAGAGGCTGTGATTTACCCAAGTCAAATGCCTTGTTTGGCACGCTCAAACATGGCGAATAAAAACTCTTGAATCTTGAATTTATAAAAAAATGGGTCCTGGAAAGATTGAACTGCCATTGATGTACTAAGCAAACAATACATTAGGTCCAGTAAAAGCTGTAAATGTTCATAAAAACGCAGAATAAATACAAGTAAATAAACATTTTTAAAAAATAATACAAATCTCCTTTCATGTGTAGACTATAAAAACATTTGTTGAAGAACCCTCAATTGCGTTGAATGTTTCCAAAAACACATCCATTGATGACTTTGAAGTGGCGTTGTTTTCCATATCAATCAATCGCCCTGCTCGTGTGCCCGGTGGGCTCGCCGCGCTCTACATTCCGACACACTCTGGCGAATGTGTGTCAGTGAGCCACGGCTTTGTGAGCTCAGCGTGTGCGTGTGCGCAAACGGCAACCAAATGCCATCGGACCCGGAGGTCTTATTCCTCTTTCCCCAACACCCCGCAGATGGTCCTCAGAAGCACTCCTCCCTCCTGGCTTTTTTTTTTTTTTTTTACGATAAAGCGTATCGTGTGTACTGCCCCTTTGAAGCCCAGCAAGCGAGAGTGTGTTTGTGTGTGTGCGTGTGTGTGAGTGAGGGAAACAAAGAGAAAACCACAACAAGAATCTGTGGCCATTCATTGCTGTAGTGGAGGGGAATTGGTCCAATACTAAGTTTCCCTGTCTTCAGCCGTCGCCTAGCTAGCAGATGCCTTCTGGATGAAGTTCTTGACGTGACAGAAAGTCTAGTACAGAGTGCCTAGATAGCTAGCTAGCTAGCTAGCTCCTGGACAGTCTGCAGGACGTTCAAATTCCGCTTCCAGAGTCGTACCCACTCATCACATCAGCAAGTTCCTGATCAAGATTCTCCTAAAGAACCACTTTATTCGAATTTCGTCATGATGAAGGTTTTTGTGTTCTACAGAATTTTGTAGTGATGGTTAAGTAGGCTCTGGTGTTCTTTGATTATCATTATTCCGCCTGGGATTATAATGAAAGTGGCACATTGTTTTCTCCATGTTTTGTTTTAGATTTGCCTAAGAGGCTTTCTGCACTGCGCTATAAATAAATAAATCCACCCTGTCGTCTGCTGCAGGCGGGACCGCCGCCAGAAGCCCACCTGCTGCCGCGTCATTGGCTGCTGAGTTCTGGAAGCGTGAATGAGGCGGAGCCAAAGAAGGAGGTGTGGAATTAGGTGTGTGGAGGAGAAGCAGCACGAGTCAGGATGCAAAGGAAAGGCCAAGAGACAATGAAGGTAATCAGTGTTATTTTTAAAACATCAGCCTCTCGCCTTCTAGCGCAAGTGTGATCTCGGAGATATTTTGGAGGTGAAAGAGTGGTGAGAGAAATTGATGAGACGTTAACTCCTCGGTCGGTCCACCGGTACCACCCGACACATTCAACCAAAGCCGTCAGTCATCCTCCGCCAACGAGGAATTAGGCCGACACGTGATGTAATACGTGACATGCTGAATCGGACACATGACACAAAAGGCTTGGTCATCCTTTGCGAAATTGAAAGTACGTGACGCAACATGTTCCCATACGATCAACCAACAAGCAATCTCATCCTCCAGTCAACAGAAAATAGTTGGACAGGGGATACAAGACATGACGCGACACGAAAAGACATTGACGCCGTGATGCAATGTGGTGGTAGACTATCATCTGTCAACCAGGAAGTAGTCTGACCCAATGAGTATGGTGCCAAACTGACTAAATAGTTCCAACTTGATGGTATGATGTTTTGATCAACGGGACTAAATGGGCATGATTGCACCGGCATTGCTGCTGGCTTACAAATTGACCCGACCCAGAAAGTTGAGTCAATTTGAACCAACTTTTGATTGTTTTACAAAAAAAACCAACAACTCACTTGTTTGTTGTTTTGTATAAAAAAAAAAAGGAAGGGTTGTTTTGATACAACTTTCAGATTTGTTTTCCAACCTCATTTTTTATGGATGTACTAAAATGACTCTTTTTACATGATGGTACCATCTTGACGAAACGGGTACGATTGCAACAACATAACTAAATAGCCATGGTCACCATCAGCAGCATATGGTGTCGCCAACATGATGACATACGTAGATCTGACTAAATAGGCCTGATGAGATCAATGGGACTAAAAGGGCATGACTGGACCAACATGAGTAAATAGGTACGATGGTACTAATGTGACTAAATGGAGATAATGGCATGTAAGATGTTACCAATATGAATAAGTGTAACAATGACGCACACGCACACACAACTTCTGCTTTGTGGGGTTGTTTAAAGCCCACAAAATACTGCAGAGCACAAAACACGCACACACAGAGTTCTCCCCACGCTGCAGTAAAAGTGGTCATCGTGTATCTGGGATCTGACGTAACAATCCTCCATCATCCACCCACAATCCTCTGTACACACACACACACACACGCACATACATAAGCTTGTGCACACGCAGTCTCAGATCGTTTATAGCGAAGCATCATTAGCATTTTGCCGCATCATTCCAGGAAGGTAGACGGAAAGCAAAGTGAACCCAACGGACACGGTGAAAGAGATGGCACCAAACCGATTCCAAGGGCACATTGGCGTCACCACGACTAAATAAGCACGATGTGACTAACTAAACGGGGCGCAAGGGTACCACCATGACGGACGGGCATGATGGACGTGTCACAGCATTTGTGTCGGCTTGCGCATCCAAGCGGAAATGTTAAAACCATGACAAGGTAAATAAAAGGTGACAAAAATGGGGACATGATGGAAGGTGGTGCTAAGCGGCTGCTGGCGGTCTCCAGCTCGGTCGAGACGTTGCGGCGGAGGGAGGATTTAAGTGTCATGTTGCAGCAAAATATTCAAGTCGAGCTGTCAGTCAAACTGCGCTCGCTAACATGTCACTCGTATTTACTGGCCATCTAGCTATTTATTTATTTATTTATTGAAGCTTGTCACAAAAGAGAGACGGAGATGATTTCCATGTAAAAGTCCAAGCGATGATTGTCTTAAAACACATTTTTATTCCTTGACTTGGCAAGTTCCAGTCTTTTACTGTGATAGGTAAACTGTTTAATTTGAGAATAATTGTCCATTTTTGCCTACGTGAAGCCCTTTGAGACTGTTTGTGATTTAGGGCTATACAAATAAACTTGACTTGACTTGCTTAAGTGCCATTTCTATACGTCTGCTTTTTACGTTTTATATGACGTACAGCATTTCACATGCAGCTCTACAAATAACATGACAAATCATCTCATGTACATGTTTTCATAGACACTAAAACATCACAGGAACTCGATTCCATATGATTTCAAAGTCATGCCTGATTCTAGATAGAGCATCCCAAAAAAGCGTCAGCTGGGATCGGGGTTGATGGCGGTTGCTAGGCAACAGGCTGGCTGCTGACTCAATGGCTTTAGCGGCGCTTCCCAAACAGGCGGTGTGACTCAGCGCGTCTTCATGAACGCCCACCATCGCCGTCCTCCACCTTTCTCGAATAGCGCACTTCATCAAAACAGATCCATAAAGACCGAATCACACGTTAACTCTTCTTAGTGATGGGAGACTGACTGCTCTTCAGCACCTGGACCAGCTCCAAAAAGTCTCATCTAACGTTAGCCAACGATAGCTGCTCCTAAATTGGCCAAACATGAAAACCACCATGAAGTTAAGCCTAGTTGCAACGCCAGTTCCATTTAGCGAGCATCAAAGAGTGAACGCTTGCTTGTTTTTCTTTGGCTACGTTGTTGTCGTCATAAAAGTGGACTGACTCTCTGTGTTTACCTTTGACTACTAACAGTACTGAACAATTTTAAAAGGCTAGATTGAAGACAGACAAGGAAGTAAAAACAATAGCATTAGCAAGGAGAAGCCTGTAAGGTCAAAAATATGCTACAATGAAGTATGAAATACTTATTTACTTTTGTGTTATAATTCATGTATATATGTGTGGCTACTTATTTAAACAAGCTAGCTTAGCTCCTGGGTTGATTAGCAGGAGGTGGCTAAAACCAAACTGTGGCAAGATTTTGACTTTCTGGTCCTGAATTTGACCGACACCTCTGTTGGATAGCTAGGGCGTTCCCTGATATATATATATATATATATATATATATATATATATATATATATATATATATATATATATATATATATATATATATATATATATATATATATATATATATATATATATATTTTTTTTAATCGGTGATCTGTTTCAAAATCTTGATTGTATAACTTTTCATAATATTGCGATGCCTATGTACAGTATACATGGCAATTTATTTGGTAATAATTATTAATTAAGTCGGGTTCAGCAACAGGTTGAATTTTCTTTTGATATCATAGCTAAAAATTACATACTTACATAATATAGAAGCTTATTTCTAACTTAAGTCAAAAATGGTGCTGGGAAAAAAGTAAAAACAAATTTGAAATTAGTGTTAAAATACATTTCGAGACACATTAAAAGATCTCCGATTAAAATGTACTGTTGAATGAGGCTTTGTAAAGCGCTTTGAATGCCTTATGGACTTTGAAATGTGCTTCCTACTATTTACCACATTTGCATTTTTCCTTTGATGTTCTTTGAAACGTTTTTTAGGGAAAAGTCAAATGATTTTTTAATTTTAGTCAACGTAGTGCTTTGGTCATCAATAAAAACGATTATATGCATATGCATAATATTTCTGCTGCTCGTTGGCATACGGAACACACAACCAAGAGACGTTTGACCCAAACAGCAGCAGTGATTGAGCAAGAAGGTAGAGGCATTCATAAAAGGGGAGGGAGGGAGGGAGAGAGCGAGGGATGGGGTGAGACAGGTAAATCGCTCAAACGCTCTGTGCACGCGCACCAAACCTCAGGTTCATAAGCGGTCAAGTGTGACACGCGCGCACGCACGCACGCCCGCGCATCACAGTACGCCATCGCAGAGCTGAAAACGCGCAGTCAGCCATCGATTGCGCGCGCACCACGCACGCACGCACGCACGCACGCACGCACGCACGCACTCCTAGTCGTGACAGCATCTCTGCAAGCGGTGTTGGCGATGGTCTTACCAGTAAAGAAGCTTGTTGTGCGGAATGGCGGGCGTTTTATCGGACGCGCAGTTGATGCACCACATTGTGGTTTGTGTGCATGTGCGTAGCTCATCCAAGCCAATGCAACGCTGAGCGGGAGCGCGCCAACCCACGGGAGGAGGGAGGGAGGGAGGGAGGGGCGGAGAGAGACACAGGGGGCGGGAGATGCGCGCCTTCCTCCTCTCCTCTCCTCTCCTCTCCTCTCCTGTCCTCTCCTCTCCTCTCCTCTCCTGTCCTCTCCTCTCCTCTCCTCTCCTCTCCTCTCCTCTCCTCTCCTCTCCTCCGTTTCAAGATGTTTAAGTGCATTCCCAGTTGAAGTTAACCGTCAAAGTAATTATAAAGCCAAGGAAATGACATATACTAATTGTGTATTTCAAAAAACAACTAAATGCATGTGCCTGTTAACAGACCACTTAAGTTAAATGCTAACAAACAATGTCAACACGTTTGAACACAAATAGGGCAGCAACTCGCGTAGACTGACAATATAACAATAGCGACAAGCATGTTTTCTTTATCCTCTGCATAAATCGATTACAGCAGCTGAGTCGCTTAGAGTAGACGGCTTTGTTTGTCTGTGTGACAGAATTATAGTGAGCCCTGGTGGCCATTGTGCATACCACAGAAGGAGCCGCAATGATGCAGTTTAATTATTGAAATAAAATAAAATAAAAATATGACTCGGTTGACAAATTTTCTTTGATTGAATCTGATTTCTCCCCAAATATTTTCTCTTGGACGGTATGACAACTTCTACACAGAAATAAGAATTCTTATCCCCCCAAAGTACGTACGGTTACTTAAAAAAAAAAAAAAAACAAACTTAATTGACTTCTTAGATTAATTTTTGAATTAGTTTGATTCTTAAAAACAAACACTTGTCTGACTTTAAAAAACCTACATGAATAAATCAGAGAACTATGAGGTTTACCAAAATGACTTGGCTTTCTTCTAAAAACAAATCAGATTTAGCAAAAATCCCCAAAACAACCATCTCTTTGATCTCACACACACACACACACACACACACACACACACACACACACACACACACACACACACACACACACACACACACACACACACACACACACACACACAGCCTAACAGCAGGAAGCCTGTATCGCCATGGCAACACTTCACTTGACTCCTGCGACCAAGTCTCCTCCCTTCTGTCCCTCCCCAGCACGTTGCATGGCAACCGTCGCCAAGCAACATCCATCCTTACCGCCCTCTCCTTCACTGTCCCCTCTTCTCTCTCTCTCTCGCTCTCTCTCTCGCTCTCTCTCTCTCTCTCTCTCTCTCTCTCTCTCTCTCTCTCCCCATCGCTCTCTGTCACGCCCTCTCTTTTCACATCCCTCTCTCGCTCCCTCTTTCTGTCAAATAGTTCAAGTTGATTTTTGTTAGAGATAGATTTGAGAGAAGAAAAGAGGAGAGGAGAGGAGTGAGAGTGTGACAGTCAAGTGGGGAAAGCGGGAGGGAGAGGTGTGACAGAAAAAAAACACGTGGCACAGCAGGCTGGAGAGGAAGGATGGAGGAAGAAGAAGAAAAGGAAATGAGGGGGGAGGAATGGAAGCAATAGAGAGCGCGAAAAAACCCTGAATGCTCTTGAACGCAACTCGAGTCAGCATCTTGAGTCTCTTGATGTGACCCTGAACGAGAGTGACAAGATGAGTAGGAATGATTGGTGTGTGTGCGTGTGTGTGTGTGCGTGTGTGTGTGCGTGTGTGTGTGTGTGTGTGTGTGTGTGTGCGTGCATACGTCTCTGTTTGCCAGTGATGTTTTTCAAACTTG